>NW_021167361.1:0-80034 GCF_003724135.2 Verticillium nonalfalfae | reverse complement strand
ACTATTCTATTTTATATTATTACTTAACCTCTTCGATCGTTACCTAGTTATACCTCAGTATACTCGATACTAATTATACTATTCTACTATTAATAGCTCTCTTTTTAGCTATATTATTACTATAATATAAATATCTAGAATATTAATCTATAGTATTACGTTAACTTTTTATAGATAGATAAACTATTTTACTATAGAGGAATAGTATTAGATCCGGGCCTCGGCTTAGGATAGCTATCTTATCGATTAAGCTACTAAGAAGGAGGTCGCCTAGTAATAGCGCTGCCTAGCTGCCCTATTATAAGATAATATAGAGTATAAGGTACCTTATAGACCCTATATTACTTATATAATATAGCGCTAGTCTACTAATTACTTCGACTAAGAGGGGGCCGCTATAGCTACCTCGTATTCTAAGTACGCCTATAGTAAGTATAAGTATTAAGAGGTTAGCCCTCTACTATTACCCTTTTATATTACTATTCTAATATTATTCTAAGTCCCTAATTACGCTAACGCCTATACTATTACTATATAGCTTACTATAGTATAGCGAAACCTAGTTATTATAAAGGCTATAGGCCTTCCGTTTAGCTAATTCCTCGCTATATTTAAAGCTATAGCTAAGATTATAGGTTATAGTCTATACTATACTTATACTATTACTTATATTAAGAAAAAAGCTATAGAGTATATTACTATTACTAAAGACGATAAAGATAATAATAATAATAACGATAATAAAAGTAAAGATAAAAAAGAAGATATAGAAGAAGGGGAAGTAATCGTAAACTCTATAGCTATAGTTAATACTACTACCCTAGCTCTTATTCCTATAAGTAGTTCTATTATAGAGTAGGCTAAGTATATAGTATATATTTAAGAGTCTATTATTACTTCCCTAACTATCCTTACTATAAGTTCTCTATAGCGAATTCTTACTCTAATACTAATTTACTTTATAGTAACGTTATTATTAAGATTACGCTTCTAGGCTTTATTTATTACTTATTATACTTAGAATAGCGGCCTCCGGGCCTAAATTAAAATCGTTACTTTACTCTCTATAATTATCCTATTACTCTATACTTTATTCTCTTATATAATATACTTCCTAGGTCTCCTTTCCGTAAATCTACTTTCTTATACTTAGCGATAATATACTTTCTCGTACCTTAATAGATACCTCTAACCCTCCGCTTCTCGGATCCGCTATAGAGCTTATTCGCTATTCGATAGAGACGTCTCTCTAGTATATAGTCTAAGTAGTTCCTAATAGCGATCCGCGGAGTCGGCCTTCTATAGTTTTAAACCTAACGCCCTATACTAATATAGTCTCGAGAAATATAGCCTAGCTAGCCTTACCTCCTATAATAAGCTTAAGTAATAAGTAGAGTATTACTTTACTATAGTACCCTAGCTCCTCTAGCTAAGAGCGGGTTTCTATAGACTCCTTAGGGTTCTTTACTTAAGCGTTTACCCCTCCGCTACGTACTCTTAACTATAGATAATACTCCTATATATAAGGCCTATAGTTCTCCGTACTCTAAGCTCGATAGCCTTTAGCTCTTTATATATAGACTCTACTTATATAGGCTATATACGGATTCTATCGGCCTTTAACTACTACTATAGCTAATTCTATAATATATTAATATATTTCCTATAGCTCTATATAAGTTACTATATAATAGCTTAACTTATAATAATTAAAATACTCTATCTTAGAGAGCGGCCTCTACTATAATTAACGAGAAGTAAGCCTAGGTCTACTATAATACTACTCTAGCTCTATTAAGTTAATATCGTTAGCGTAATCGTCTTTCGGGAAGTCTTTTAATTATTAGATTATATTAACGACCTCTTATATATTCTATAGCTATTAGAGCTATCTAGCGAAGCTCTTTTATATTTCTAGCTATAGCTTTATTAATAATTATTTAACGTAATCCGCTTCTATTAATATTAATATTATATCTTCTATACTATTAGAGAACTCTTTTAGGAACTTTTTAATAAATTAACTATCCTTCTAACGTAATTAGTTCTATCTATAGAGTCTTTTATATTATACTTATATCGATCTACTTTATTCTTTATAGAGGAATTACTTAAATTCTTCTTATAAGTATTCCTTCTCTGTAGAGTACCTCTCTTTATAGTCTATCTATATATCCCTTAGCTATAAAGTAAAGTATTATACTACTTAAGTAATATACCTATTCTCGTCCTTAAAACGGTCTTCGTCGATTTCGAACTATTCTTTATAGCTCTATAGAAATCGCTTTAATATAGAGTAGGTCTCCGCTACGTATTCTAGTAATTTCGCTAATTTAATTCTTAGTTAGCGTAGCCCTTAGGAGGGCGGATTAGTAGCTATATCGAGTAATAGTATATAGGCCCCTATAAGTTCTTCTTATAGTCTAGCTTCTATTATCGAATTATAGAAATTATAATACTCCGTAATAGAAATATTACTAAGCTAGTCTTCGTTAAGGGCTATAAGCTATTTCTTAAGCGATTCGATACGGACCCGCTTCCTAATATATTCTATAGCCCTTTCTAGGCGTTCCTCTTTATCGGTTTCGCTATCGTTATTAAGGCTCCGTGCCTTAGGCCTAGGTCTCTTATACTCCGTAGCTAATTACTTAGGCGATCCGGAGTCTATATAGCCTATAATTACGGGAGGCTCGTTAGAGAAGGTGCTCTCCGTACTCTTCTAGCGATAGGAGCTAGCGTAGGTCTCTATTACGTTATTATTTCTTATTATTAGGGTTTTCAGTACGCTAGTAATTACGTAGATCGATACGGTATCGGAAGCCTTAACGGTCTACTCCGTAGGGGTAAAGAATTTAATATATTAGAGCGTTATTTAGAGTAGAGTAAAGAGGTCTTCCGTACGTAGTCCGTAGTAAATAGAACGTAGGTAGGGGGTCGGAATATATCTGAATTCTAGCCCTCCGTAGCTTAGGGGGCCCTCCGCAGCCTATATATACGTTCTCTCGTAACCCTTAGCCCCTAGCTAGCCCCCTTAGCTTAGTAGGCCCTTAGTAGCTCCGTAGGGGTCCTAATATAACCTCCCCCTCTAGGACTCCTAGTCCCTAGGAGTCGGTAGGAATAGCTTCACCCTATAGTAATAGCCCTCCCGTAAGTTCTTAGCCTTACTCCGTAGTATTCTAGCGTAGCGCTCCGTAGTCTTCTAGCGTAGCGCTCCGTAGTCTTCTAGCGTAGCGCTCTACGTTACTCTCGCTAGTACTATAATAGTACTTTACCTTATTATTACTTAGTCGTTTACGTAAATTTAATAAGAGGCCTTAATTATCGATTTTTAGCGTTTACATAGCTTATTTCTAACTTTCCCTTCTTTAGCCCTCCGCTACCCTCTACTCGTAAGTTCCCTTTAGTCCGCGCTTCTCTATTATCTTAGTTTATTAACCTATAGCGTCTCCTTCGCTATAATAGTTTTATAATAGATATCTATAAGTTCCGTAATTCTAATCGTACTATTCTACTATTAATAGCTCTCTTCTTAGCTATATTATTATTATAATATAAATACTCTAGAGTATTAGTCCTTAATATTATATTAATTTTTTATAGATAGATAGACTATTTTACTATAAAGGAGTAGTATTAGATCTAGGCCTCGGCCTAAGATAGCTATCTTATCGATTAGGCCGCTAAGAAGGAGGTCGCTTAGTAGTAGCGCTACCTAGCCGCTCTACTATAAGATAGTATAGAGTACGAGGTACTTTATAGACCTTACGTTACTCGTATAGTATAGCGCTAGTCCGCTAATTACTTTAACTAAAAGGGGGCTACTATAGCTACCTCGTACTCTAAGTACGCCCGTAGTAAGTATAAGTATTAGGAGGTTAGCCCTCCGCTATTACCCTTTTATATCGCTATTCTAATATCGTTCTAGGTCCCTAATTACGTTAACGCTTACGCTACTACTATATAGCTTACTATAGTATAGCGAAACCTAGTTACTATAGAGGCTATAAGCTTTCCGTTTAATTAATTCCTCGTTATATTTAAGGCTATAATTAAGATTATAAGCTACAGTCTACGCTATACCTATATTATCGCTTATATTAAGAAAAAGGCTATAGAGCGTATTATTATTATTAAAGACGATAAAGACGATAACGATAACGATAATAAAAGTAAAAATAAAAAAGAAGATATAGAGGAAAGGGAGGTAATTATAAGCTTTATAACTATAGTTAATATTATTACCCTAGCTCCTATTCCTATAAATAATTATATTATAGAGTAAGCTAAGTATATAATATACGTTTAAGAGTCTATTACTACCTCCCTAATTATCTTTATTATAAGTTCTCTATAATAAATTCTTATTTTATTATTAATTTACTCTATAGTAATATTATTATTAAGATTACGTTTTTAGGCTTTATTTATTACTTATTATACTTAGAATAATAGCCTCTAAGCTTAAATTAAAATTATTACTTTACTCTTTATAATTATTTTATTATTCTATACTTTATTCTCTTATATAATATACTTCCTAGGTCTTTTTTCTATAAGTCCGCTTTCTTATACTTAATAGTAATACGCTTTCTTATACTTTAATAGATACTTCTAACCCTCCGCTTCTCGGATCTATTATAGAGCTTATTCGCTATTCGATAGAGACGTCTCTCTAATACGTAGTCCGAATAATTCCTAATAGTAATCCGCGAAGTCGGCCTTCTATAGTTTTAGATTTAATACTTTATACTAATACGGTCTCGAGAAGTATAGTTTAGCCGGCCTTACCTCTTATAATAAGCTTAAATAATAAGCGGAGTATTACTTTACTATAGTACCCTAGCTCTTCTAGTTAAGGGCGGGTTTCTATAGACTCTTTAGGGTTCTTTACTTAAGCGTTTACCCCTCTACTATACGCCCTTAGCTATAGATAATACTCTTATATATAAAGCTTATAGTTCTCTATACTCTAAGCTCGATAGCCTTTAGCTCTTTATATATAGACTCTATTTATATAAGCTATATATAGATTCTATCGGCCTTTAACCGCTATTATAACTAATTCTATAATATATTAGCGTATCTCCTATAGCTCTATATAAATCGCTATATAATAGCTTAATTTAAAATAGTTAAAATACTCTATCTTAGAGAGTAGCTTTTACTATAATTAATAAGAGGTAGGCCTAAGTTTACTATAATACTACCCTAGCTTTACTAAGTTAGTATCGTCGGTATAGTTATTTTTCGGGAAGTCCTCTAGCTATTAGATTACGTTAACGACCTCTTATACGTTCTATAGCTATTAGAGCTATTTAGCGAAGCTCCTTTATACTTCTAACTATAGCTTTATTAATAACTATTTAACGTAGTCCGCTTCTATTAACGTTAGTACTATATCTTCTATATTATCGGAGAACTTTTTTAGGAACTCTTTAATAGGTTAATTATCCTTTTAGCGTAATTAGTTCTATTTATAGAGTCCCCTATATTATACTTATATTAATCCGCTTTATTCTTTATAGAAGAATTACTTAAATTCTTCCTATAAATATTCCTTCTCTATAGAGTACCTCTCTTTATAGTCTATCTATATATCCTTTAGCTATAGGGTAAAGTACTATATTATTTAGGCGATATACTTATTCTCATCTTTAAAGCGGTCTTCGTCGATTTCGAATTATTCTTTATAGCTTTATAGAAATCGCTTTAATATAGAGTAAGTCTCTATTACGTATTCTAGTAATTTCGCTAATTTAATTCCTAATCGATATAGCCCTTAGAAGGGCGGACTAATAGCTATATTAAGCGATAATATATAGGCCCCTATAGGTTCTTCTTATAGTCTAGCCTCCGCTATCGAATTATAGAAATTACGGTACTCTATAGTAAGAATATTACTAAGTTAGTCTTCGTTAAGGGCTATAAGCTATTTCTTAAGCGATTCGATATAGACCCGCTTCTTAGTACGTTCTATAGCCTTCTCTAAGTATTCCTCTTTATCGGTTTCGCTATCGTCGTTAGGGCTCCGTACCCTAGGCCTAGGTCTCTTATACTCCGTAGCTAATTACTTAGGCGATCCGGAGTCCGTATAGCCTATAGTTATAGGAGGCTTATTAGAGAGGGTACTCTCTATACTCTTCTAGTAACGGGAGCTAGCGTAGGTCTCTATTACGTTATTATTTCTTATCGTTAGGGTTTTCAGCGCGCTAGTAATTACGTAGATCGGTATAGTATCGGAAGCCTTAACGGTCTACTCTATAAGGGTAGAGAATTTAGTATATTAGAGCGTTATTTAGAGTAGAGTAAAGAGGTCTTCCGTATATAGTCTATAGTAAATAGAACGTAAGTAAGGGGTCGGAATATATCTAAATTCTAGCCCTCCGCAGCTTAGGGGGCCCTCCGTAGCCTATATATACGTTCTCTCGTGACCCTTAGCCCCTAGCCAGCCCCCTTAGCTTAGCAGGCCCTTGGTGGCTCCGCAGGGGTCCTGACACGAGCTTAGGTCCAGGCACCCTCCTACCTTATAGAATAGCTATGCAATATATACATTCCTTATGCACTTGAAGCCCGGCGGAAGGTTCTACAGTCTGTCAAGTGCCCGCTAATTTTCCGGCCATATATTGATCTAGTTTATAGCAGACCTAATCTACCTGGGCCAGAGTCTGGTTGAAGTCGTTGACTAAATCCTGCTTTACTCTATCGCACCTCTCCTTACCGAAGAACCGCTCTGAATCTGATTTTAGGTTTTCGGCCTCACGCTTGATGTACATATAAATGGTACTCAAGACAGAGGCTTCCTTCAATTCGAGGCATAGTGTCGTGTCTTTGGTAGCCGTGGCCAGTATACATTCGATTGAGCGCGGATTGCGACTTGAAAAGAGCCATTTGGCGCTAGATGATGAACACAGCTTCAAAATCAAATCGAGAAGCCAGTACTTGTCCGTGGCACACTCGTCGAGCGCGTCAATAATAATAATCTTGTCTTTTAGAAGAGTGTCGACTACCATGTTGGTGAGAATACGCGACAGAGCAACCCAGGCGTTCTTGTTTATAAAGAGGTTGTTGCCCTTTTTGCAATACTCCTCACGGACGTGGGACATGAGCTGGGGATGCTGGTCGATCAAGAAGAATATGAGTCCTCGTAACACAGCCGTTCCGCTGTTGAGGCGTTTATCGGAATTTTGACAGAAGAAGAAGGCTGGCTTCTCAGTCTCCCGGGACGTCTCGCTCAGCTCGTTGATGATACTGCATAGCAGCAAGGTCTTGCCCTTGCGTGACCCGCCCCTGATCCATAGTAAACGACTATCCGGGTTGTTGCGCCATGTCTTGAAGCCGTTGTAGGTCAAGATCCAGCTGTCGTAGTCCACGCCGAATCCACCTTTCGTACTCTCTATGCGTGCCTTGTCGTCGCGAGGATCGGTGACATGCAAGTCTGGCCAAAACTGGTCTGCGCCTTTGAGAGAGTTAATGGAGTGTTTTGGTAGATGATCGAAGATCTTGGTTGGGGAACGCTATGTAGGCTACTGCTTACCAAAGTGCATAGATCCACCATTGCCCTGTCTGTACATACTTGATTCAAAAGTATTCGTTCCACCCGTCGGATTGTTTTGCTGTCCAACAGCTCCGGAAGCCACGGTCTGGTGTGCGTAGTTCGAGCCTGTAGCCTCAAAATCCGCATCATCCAGCGACGGCTCTATGTTGGAAAGCTCATGCAGCGCCCTCTTAATATCTTCCATGTCTTTGTGCGTTGCTGTTCTGAACGTGCTGAGTGTCCCAAGCTTGATTAGACTGCCCATGATGTCGTTCATCAATGCCTCGACCCTATGCCCCTTGGCGCCCTGCAGAATGTGGCGATACCAGCCGCGGATCGTGTCCCACGATTTTTCTCCCCCGACCTGGTTACATTTCATTCCGAGGTCTTTGAAAATACGGTCCAGCTCGCGAGCCTTGCTGTTGCAGTCGTGTAGGACATCTTGTATCTCAATCCGCTGCTTTTCGGTGATGGATTTGTCTATGGTGCGGCGAGCATCTTCCAGCGTCTGCTTGACCAGAGGGAGGTGCTTCTCGACTTGTTTGAATGCATCAGGGAGCTTGGCAGACTTGAGTAGCTTATGCGTCGCCGTTGATGTGGCGTCGACAATGCTGACGATCGATCCGATCAAACCGACAAGGCTGGCAGGGTCCATTGGAACCGGGCAGCGTAATGAATAGCAGACACTCGAGTATCAGCGTAAACACAGTTGAAGGCGTGATGATCAATCTGAGCGTCTATGGGGTCAAAACACGTTCTTCTGCTCGGGGATGGCTTGGCCTCTTATGCCCTGCCGGCGACTGGAAAGCTGGAAACCCGCGCTCGTGCAACGGTGACCGGGCTTGACTCTAACGTGCAGTAGCTGGTATCAGACAGCCCCGGATAGAAGCCAATTGGTCAGGGAACCGCCCTGGAAACAATAGCATTAGCCACGCTGCACGTGCTGGCTGACATCCCTCGCGGCCAGGCTAAGCCAACCAACACCGACGACCCATCTGAGCGTAGCGTGTAGGTCCCCTCATTGTCCGAGCCTTACTTTTTCTCATGTGGAATATCATGGCCAATGGAAATGAATTTGTGTAACAGCAGGGCAAAATGATTGTGTCGTGGTGTTGCCGTCTGGCGTTGAGATCTTGAGAATCCATGGTCGTGCTCTCGATGCCAGCGACGGCGTATCTTATCGATGAGTAGCATCAGCCCACTGAGATACGGCATATGACATCATCGTCCAGGCACAAAGGAGTAATTGGGTTCTGAGTTTGAATCCTACTGTTGAAGTTCCACTGGCCTGACGGGAACGCATGTTCCACACCTTTGCCTTTCTAAAGAGATTTAACCTTGTCCTCTCAGTAGCAGGTTGAGCTACATGCCCGACAGGGGCCTGGATGACGGGGACAAATGCGAAAGATTTCAAGAATGAAGGAAAGAGAACGCCTGAGGTTGATTACGCGCCAATGTTGACTTTCCGAGGCGCACTCTGTTCCGCCGCAGTGTCGAACAAGTTGATGCGGTGCGGGGGTTGCCCTCGAAGTCGTCAGTGATGGATCTTCAAGACAATGCAGCTGCACTTACAGGTGAACGGAATAGCAAAACGTCGCTCCTCCTTGCCGAGCTCATTGATCGCCTTGACGTCCTCGTCGGTAATATTGATCTCCTGGAAGTTCGACTGGATTCTCTCAGGCGTGACAGATTTGGGAATGGCGCTGTGGCCGCCAAACTGGGCCCATGCCAAGATGACCTGCGCCGGCGTCGCCGACAGCCTCTCGGCAATCTCCTTGATGACGGGGTTCTCGATGGCCATGGGTTCGCCAATAAGGTTATTACCGAGGGGCTGCAGTCAGTCAGCAGCTGTCCATACAAACAGCGGAAGGTACACTCACAGAATAGGCCGTGATATGAATGCCCTTCTCACCAGCGTACTTAACGATGCCATCCAGCTGGTTCAGCCGGGGATGGCGCTCGACCTGGTTGACGGCGGGCGTCACTCCCGTGGCGTCGATCAAAGCCTGGAGGTAAGGGGCAGCGAAGTTGGAGACGCCGATGGCGCGGACCTTGGACTTGGGAAGATCGACCATGGCTATGAGGGTCAGCGTGCTGCTCGGACAACTGCTTAGGGTGCCTGACCTTTCCACGTATCTACAATGGAAACATCGAGATCGAGATCAATCTCACTGCCGTCAGCAGTCACAGGGAACGGGTTGCCATCGGTCTTCTTGAAAGCCACGGGCCAGTGAATCAGGTAAAGCTACGGAAGTCAGTGGTGCGCGCAGAGGGATACTGAAGCCTACGAACGTCGAGGTACTCCAGCTGGAGCTCGTTCAGGGTATCTTCAAGCGCAGGGGCGACGTTTTCCGGGCGGTGCTCGCTGTGTTTTGTGAGAAGCGATCAGCGCCTCGGCCATTGGGCCAACTCACCTGTTCCACAGCTTGGAGGTGATGAAAATGTCCTCACGCCTCAGCCCCGGCAGCTCAGCGAGAGCCTTCTTGATGGCCTGCCCAACTTCCTTCTGGTTGCCGTAGCTATCGAGGTCAGCGCTGCCTTCAATCGTGGTCACTACACGCACATCTTCGCCAGGTCCTGATGTTGCGGTCAGCATTGAAACGAGTCTGCGTACAGATGGATTTACCAGATGACGGTAGCCAGCCTTCAACGCTTCATAGACGCCCGCACCGACAACGCCGGGATCCGAAAGCCACGTCCCGTATCCCAGTGTGCTGAATACATCGCGTCAGTGGTGTTCAGTCGGGATGTACAACGACGTACGGGATGTAGGCGCCCGTATTGAGCTTTGCCTTTGTGCCGAACGACATGATGAAGGTAGTTGACGGAGAGATTGCAGGAAGAGAAGTCGGTCCTAGCAATCAAAATTGGACGTAAGCAACGCTCACTCGGTGGACTTTGATTCTCAACCCTGGCTTTCGTAAAGGGGCTACTGTCGTGAAGCCTCTTGTGGGCGGCTAGTGCGGGGTTGGATGGCGATTCAGCAATCGCTCGCCTCCGGCCGGTAGCGTGACGCCCAAGTCCCACTTCGTGGCCACGGTGCGTACACACTCGGCATTCTTTTGACACGAAAATCATCAGCAGAGGCTGTAATGGTGTTTACGATTCTCGCTTACATAAAATTATATACCCAATGCTCAGCAGAGTCAGAAGGTTGAAGCTGAAACAAGTGATCTTGTTGATGGCAAATCCTTTCCCATCAATGCAGTATCAGGTCAGTCCTGACTCGTTTCGGCCCAGACCGTAGAGAGCCTGAAAAGGGATATCTGAAGGAGGAGACCGTCTCCAAAAGATCGTGGAGCATGCGTCGTCCGCGTTTCTACGCAGGCCCTGTACAGCATCATCGGAACCGCAGGTGACGAACAAGCCATGGTGACTGGCGATCACCAATGAATGGTTCGTTCCTCTCCTGGTCGTCCCTCAGTATGCTCCTCCCAAGTGTGCAGCTTCACCATGGCCGACCGGGCTCCGACATACTCTATGGTATAGTTGAACAGCCTCTTCAACGGGGGCACCTCGAGGTCTTCGACCTCGCCCGTGGCAGAAGTCCCGTTCAACCCTACAAGCTCTCGTCGCAGCAGCTCCTGCTCCCTCGCCATGATGACATTGGCGATGCTGGCGCTCTCCAGGCTGTTGTTTATTCCTTGCTGTCGAGGATACTGCGTCATGAGTTGTACCGCACGGCGTCGTACACTCTGAGGCTTCCCCATGTACGCGACGGCAAACAGGGCAGACTGCATCGTGCCAGACTTGGCAAACGGTGGGTGCTGACGGTGGTCGGGCTTGAGGATGCGCTCTGCGAGGTTGACAATGTACTCGTACTGTCGCGGAAGATCCTCGTCACGTTTGCTCTGGTCGGGCAGCTCGGGATCTCCGACAAATATGAGGCGGGTGGCTGCGAGGGCCAGCGACAAAGTCAGCAGCGCCTTGTAAGGCACGACAGACTGGGCCTCAGGGCTGCGGATGGTTTCTTTGACGAAGAGGTCGTGCGCCTTTCTCACTTGCTTGAAACACCGAACGTAGGGCGCCTCGCGCGCGACGAAGTAGTCAAGATCCCCGTCGCCGATGTTGGGGTCCGTCTTTGACGATTGCCGCACCAGCTGCTGGCGCAGGTAGATGAGTGCGCTGAAGAGTGACTCGATCGCCTGAAGGGCGTGCGTCAAGTTGTCGACGGTCAAGGGTCTAGCCGTCCTCGAGTCCGTGGGCGTCTCCAGCGGTGCCTCGTACAGACGCCACAGATGGAAGATCTTACTCGACGCCACCAGCTCCGGGGCCCGGATCAAGTCTCCGTTGTCTTTGAAATAGACGAAGACCTCGAGATTCAGGAGCAGGTCCTTCAAGGGCGCGAGGTTTATCGGGCTGCTGGACGTCTGCGGAGGGACGGTTGATCCCGTGGCAGTAGCCTTGCGTGGTGCCGGCTGCTGTTCTTCGCACGACTGCAGTTCTTCGAGGAGTTGACGGCCCGACGCGAGGTGCATGCGTGCCTGCGAATGGAGACCCTGGACCTTGCAGACGCAGGTGAAGATGACACTGATTGTCAGGGCCCTCCAAATGTCGGTCCTTTGCGGGGGTCGTTCAGTGAGCGATCGGATCGCGTGGCTAAATTGCTGCAGGGCGAAAATCTTCTGCGGCGGATAGGACCCGACGGTGAAGTCTAGGGCATTCGTTTCGTGAGCCGCGCCGAGACAAACGACGGCGTGCCATATTGCCGGGTCTGCATGGCAAGCACGGGGTAGCTCGGCGAGCCAGAAGTCCACGTCAAAAACGCCAGCCAGCGACGGACCAGCGACGTCGAGGAAGTAACGGTAGCTGCGAGTCTCTTTGGGGCATCGTTGCGGCAGGGTAGGCCGGAGGGCCAGGGCGGTGTGTTGTGGCCGAGGGAAGGTTTCAGAAGCCAGCGGCGAGCCTGGGCTTATGGTGGTTTGTGGTACAGAGGCGGACAACGGGCTGCGATCTTCTTTTGCGTAGCCATCGCATTTTCTGCCCGTAGATAAGCATCGTTGGCAATCAGGTTTTCCCTCATCGCAGCGCACTCGGCGTATCCTGTGATTGTTGAGCTCATGGGTCCCTGAATGTCGAGCTATACAGCGCGCGCAGCGCAGCGCAGGAGACTCACTTGCAGGTTTGACACCCCGTTCTCACCTTTCTGTGATAGGCTCGTTTGCGAAGTGTGGTGCCCGCCAAGTCTTTCTCGTCCATCGTATGAACTGTCCTCCTCGTCAGATTGGCGTCCGAGGGGATTCCTACATGGTTTCTATTGCATCACCACGACAGAGGGCAGGTAGTTGGCTGGGTTAGTCTCACTGCAATCGAGAGCTAGGGCAGGATTACCAGCAATCAGGACCTGGGGCGGGGGGTGCATCCGATGCCTTGACAGGGTGCAAATGCAGGTGCCGACCAATGAAATCGCGCGAAAAGCAGTCGGCTTTTGATTTGCCAATCGTTCGAGATCTTCGCCAAGCGGACATCATGGAGTGCCGTACGGACTCTCGGCACACTATTACGACCAGGTCCTCCGAGCATCAGTGCAACACTGCCAGTCATCGCCCTACTTTCACGACATGTAGCCGATATTGCTAAAAGTTTCTGGCGGCAGCAACTTCGTCGAACTATCCTCAAGCACAAAGGCCTTGAGGCCTTGGAAACTGAACCCAGCACCATTTTAGCCAGTCGATCAATGTTGGGGCTCCGACAGAACCAGAACCCATCGTTCACGCCTACAAGGTCTAGCCACCCAGGTATTACCAAATGACAAACTCTCACGTCCTTCGTGGTCTGTCCGTGTTCACATTTTCACATCGCATACGAACGAGCCAAACGTGGACGCGAATCAACTAATTATCATGAACTCGTTATAAGACATTCTATCAGTACACGAGAACCAGCCTTACTATCCCTCCGTCTCGCGGCTCGCCTGCGTCACGCTCGCAGGCGGCACGTTGCCCTCGGCGGCGATGCTCCCAGGCACCGATTCGGGTTCGTAGTAGTCCTCGCCCTTGAACTTGCTGCCTCCAGGGCCGGGCGGGTTGCGGCCCACGTTTGTGATGGAGGCATCCTCGCCTTGCAGCAGGGGATCAGGCTTCTGGCCCTGTGTCCCGAGAGAGTCGATGCCCGGGATGCGGTACACGTCGCCGTCGTTGGCGCCGCTGGGCGTGTTGGCGTCAAGAGCGGCTGCGGGGCCACCGTCGCCCTTGTTGTGATCGTAGAGCTCGCCGCGTGCTTGGCTGTTGGGTGTGTGAGTTAAATGGTGTCCAGTTGTAAAGTACACAATAATTCTTACCGTCCGCGGGCGTCAAGATCGCCACCCTCCTCGGGAGGAATGCGCTTGTTGTAGCCGGAATTTGTGGAGAGGTCGTCGCCGTACTTCACATCCGCGCCGGGAAACTTGTTCTCAGGAATCGACCGTACGCCGGCGGCGTCGTCGGCCTGCTCGCGGGCCTCGCCCGTCTTAGCCTGGTAACTGTTGAGGTCGGCCTCGGCATCCGCCGCGATCCTGTTTAGCTGTTCGTCCGAGGGTGCAGACATGTTTAAAGGAGCAGCAGAGTGTCAATGATTTGTCGTTTTCGTTAGGAAGGGTAAGAGAGGCGAATGGTACCATGAACGCCTTGAAGCAATTGAGCGGCTGCTTTGAAGTATTTGAAGGCTGGCGCGCCTCAACACATCAGGACCCCTATGATCTCATTCCTCGTCATTTGGACTGATATCACGATGCTCCTCTCTGATGGTCATGATTTCGTGATATCCGTCAACTAGTGGTCCCCCTGTGGAGAAGGTCTCCAACACACGGAGGTCAGCTCCGGTCAACGTAGCATCACCTTGGCGTCGAGCATCACTACTGATCGATCGCTCGTTGAAAATCTTTCGAGATTCGGAATCGCCGATGCTGCCGCTCCGTCATGTGGATTAGTGGTGGTAGACTGAAGCCGACACGATGCTGAGGTTGAACCGTCTACAGCGGAACGCGCCTCACAATACATTTCACAGGGCACATGCGTGTTCCTCAGCATCGGCACTCCAAGCTTCATTCAGTACGGCGTTGTCAAATGTGATAGGTGGCGCAGTGTGACACTTCATTGTGATATAAAAGCCGTCGGCGGCCGGAAAGTTTGCTATAATGGCTGCCCGGAGCGCTTGCCAGAAGGCAGCTGGACTGCACCGCCCAGGCTTAATTCGAAAACCTTCAATCGTAAAATCTCATCCTGTTGTCGCCTCCATTCCTTGCATCACCCCTCCGCTAACCGTCGGTGCCGCTGCTGCGGAACTTGGCGCACAATGCCGCGTAGTGATGCGTCAGGTCGAGGACGTTCTGAGGCATGCTCGTGGCCTGGATGATGCTCCGCACCTTGACGGCACCCTCATCTTCGATGAGCGAGCGGACGGTGCGGAGCAGCTCGGGCGAGAACTCGGAATACCATCTGTACTGCCACGTCACCAAGCGAATAAATGCCGCGACGGCTTCCCTTGTGTTCTTGTTGCGCTCAAATACGCGCAGGATGCCGGCCAGCGCCTTGGGGCTGAACCTTGCGGCCAAGCATGATCGGTAGGCCTCCATTGCCTCGTCCGTGTGCTGGAGGCGCTCTGCCAGCGACCCGAGAATTTCCCACTCCTCCGCCGACTTGCGGTACTGCATCGACTGCGCGCGGTACTGCGCCATCTGCGTGCGCCAGATCGTGTAGACGCGCAGGTCTTCATAGAGCACCATGAAAAGACTGTCTAGCCAGCGCTCGCACAGACGCTTGTTGTTGAGCTTGGAGAGATGTTCATCGTTCTGGTGGGTCTACATAGTTAGTACGGGCTTCAAATGCAATCGGTGGAGAGCGGCGACTTACAGCCTCAGGGTCAGCCTTGACCTCGCCGGGATCAATGGCGTGTGTGGGCTTTTCAACAGCGGCGGCACCACCGTCAACGGCCTCCCCATTGACGGGTTCTGGTGTATCACCTACAGTCTTCTTCTCGTCAACGGCGTCCTCGTCGTCGGTCTGCTCTCCGTTTGTTGTCGGATCCGGCGTGCCTCGAAGACCATCGGTGCTGGCGGTACGCTTAATGGTGTTCGGCTGCGTCGACTCCTGCTTCTCGGTGCGATACTCGTCCTCCATGACGAAGACGGTGCTTCGAATCTTGAGGAGCTGGTCCCAGCCAATCTTCTGCGCCATCTCCGTGAGAATGCCGTACGCCTGTTTAAAGGTTCCCTTGTATACTGAAGCACGAAGGTTCAGCAGGCTAGGATCGACCTGCTCAGAGTACCTTGATTCCGGCTCGCTGTCAATCTCGTCGAGGCGTGTCTCTGGCAGCGTTGGGAGGTGAACATCCTTTGGTTCTGGCATCTGCGGCGCATCCTTGTCCTGGTAGGTGAACATGGGACACGAGTTGAGAATCGTCAACGCATTCTCCCAGTCCTCCATGGCAACATAGACCTGCGCGAGGCGAGCCCAGGTGCCGAACTCGCTGGGCGCAGCTATTGTGCTGCGGTCCGCGCATCCTAGCGCCATGCGAAGGCGCTCTTCCTTCTGCTCAGGGGTGGCCGCAGACTCGGCCTTCTTTAGAAGAAACTCAGCCTGCGTGTCAAGCATCACGTAGTCCATCGGAGATTCCTTCAGAGCCTGGTGAAGAACACGAATGCCCTGAACTTCTTCGTTGCCCATGAATAGAACCTTGGCGAGAAGGGAGGAGACCTCGACGTTTTGGGTGCGCAGCTTCTCAAACAGGTTGATGCCCGATGCATAGCGACCGGTGGTCTGGAAGTACTTGAGAAGGCCCGTCGTGAGATGGTTCGAGACGCTGTTAGGTACTTGAACGACCGAATCGGAGCCCAGCTGCCAACCTACAAATGTTAGATTGCATCGTGCAACAAGCGCTGGATGCACCTACCTCGGAAGAAGAGCTGCTCGGCAGCGTTGAGGAACCGGTGTTCCGTCTCCGTGTTTGTGACGGGGTTGAAGCGTCGCACACCCATGATCTTGCGAATCGTCTCTCCGCTTCCGTCGTCCGCGTACGAGTAGGCGCGCAATACGCTGCAGAGATATGTCTCAAGCCAGAGCTCGTCGGTGGCCTTGCGTTTCTCTCCTCGCTCATCTACGCAGTAGCTTTCGACCGAGCCGGGAATTGTGACGTGCACGCGCATGTCAAGTCGGGAAAAGGCATTGTAACAGCTGCGTCTCGTCAGCGACAGATTATTTCGGTTGTTGAAAAGGTCACTCACCAGTAGAGCCCCTCGACAATCTTGATCTGCGCCGACGGGCCATGCTCTCGGTACGTCAGAGTATTGATGTAGGCGGCGAGACTGGCAGAAGAGGAGGCCTCGACACCAGTAACGTGGTGATAGACACCAATCTGCCGAGTTTGTCAGAGGGTTCTGCTGCGATTCACAAACGTGCCAATCTACACACCTGCTTGCCCTGGTTACCCTTGGGTTGCTTCAGGAGATGCACAAGATCTGGGGGTCCGAGTTCGCGCAGGGATATCAGCGAGTCGGTTCTGGCGTCGATCGATTCGTGAATGTGCTCCTCGGTGAGCCTGTCAATGTCAGCGTGCTGTCGTATTCCCCCCTTTCGCATCGGACGACGTACTCGGGAACCGCTGGCGAAACCATGATGGTAGCCGAGTCTCGGTGAGTGAACACCGCGGGCGCTCGTGTCTCAAGCTTGGATCTGTCGAGTACCGGGTGTTATATCTGTTCGCGCTGAGTGCGAATTGGCGTTTTCAGTGGTGTGCCCGTTGGCAAAGGGGGCGGGCCTTGATGGACGACGGTGGGATGGCCGGGGGGGTTATCAGTTGCGATCGTGTCTGGGAATCCAACAACGAGCTGCTGTTCATTTGGCGGCGGGTTGGAGCTGCGGGAGCTTGCACGGACCCTCCCCATCGTGCTCGGTGCCTGGCGGAAACGCTTGGCCATACAGCCTTGTTGTCGCCACAAATCGTGTGTGTGGTACGCCACATGCGCTGTCTTTCAGCCTGGCAAGCCTGGCTTTCATCAGCAGGGATGTATCTGCTCCAACTCTCCGTCGCGTCTCCAATTCGAGCCAGCGACGCGAAGAAAGGAAGTTTCGACGCTTGGATTCGAACCATGAACACATAATTATACAAACTCCATCAACGTCCGGGCTACGGCTCTCTGGGATTCCCCAATACAAGCAGTTCCCCTCGAAATTTCGTTTACACGCCGAAATCATGGTTTGTAGTCTGATCCCGAGCGCCGTTGGTTCAAACTAACAGCCCGTGAAAGCCAGCGTTCCAAGCCATTAACGTCGAGCCGGAGGAGAACCTCGACGACGAGATTGATAACACGCGACAAATCCATATCGACGAAGCCTTGAAGCGCTTCCAGACCGCCCTCAAGCTTCATGCGCAAGGCCCTCGATTCTTTGATGAAGCGACCGATGCATACGATGACCTCTTCAAATCCGACATCTTTCAATACCCTGAAGCCGCGACCGAGTACGAACGAGCCGAGCTGCCGGCAAGCCAGCTTGCTGTAGAGGCCTCTTTCGCTGCTGGTATCGACATACAATCAGGAGAGGTAGACGGAGCGGACAGCACTCTCCCCCAGGCGCTCTTCCTGGCGCACAAGAACCACGGACAATTCCTCCTCGACCGGATAAAACACACGGCTCGCAGGACGGCTGTTCCACCCAAGGCATTCTTCCAGCAAGATGACGTCAAAGAGCAAGCGCAGAAGGCGCTCCTCGATTTCAATGCGGCTCTCGATCGCGACCCCTCGGATGCCGAGCTCTGGAGGCGAATCGCGCGAGTGGCAGGTTATCTCAACAGTGGCCGCATCAGGCGATACTGCCTCGAGGCAGCCATTGAGCTTGACGACGATCCGACCGTCGAGGAGGTCGAGCCCCCGTCGCTGGCGGAGGGTCTCGCGGGCGAGGAACTGAAGGAACATCTCCAGGTCTTGTCAGATGACATGGGTCTGTCGCACCCCATCCTGGGGCCCTGGGTCAAACACGACATGCCGGCGCTCATCAAGCGCCATCTCGACCCCATTCCGTTCCTGCCCAATCCGACGAAAAGTCTCGAGACGACTCGATCAATCCTTACCGTGTCAGAGTCCAAAATATCGATCCGCTGTCCCACAGCCGCCTGGTCCGAGCTGGGCATGGCCCTTGTGCAGCTCGTTGCCGAAGTGGGCTTCACGGGCAAGGGTATTACGATTGACCTTCCCAATAGCGAACCCGACGAGGAAGCAATGGACATCACGGATGCCATACAGAAGCAGCTCAATGAGGAAGTCAGCAGTGCGGCCGTTGACGTTGGTCTGCCGGATGCCATGGATGTGTCGGACTCTGCGACCAAGACGGAGGCTGCTGACGAGAGGGCAGCCGCCGATGGACTTAAACCTCGAAGCGAGGCCGCATCGGCCCCAGCGAGGAAGCGGTCTCAGTCGGTTGCCGGTCTCGCGGAGGCAGGCGAAGACGAAAATGCTGGCGAGAAACGCAGCAAGAGAATCAGACGCAGGGAGACGGCTGGCGCCGGAGAGGTCGTCAACTCGAGCGCACTGCACGCGACGCAGCTCGCTCAGTACCAGGCGGTGGATCAGCACCTGTTTCAAAAAACAAAAGATGTGCTCGAGAACATTGGCGTCACGGACCAGTCGGTCCTGGACCGTATCGGCGAGATTCTTGAGCTCTGCACGTCTGAAGATCGTTCGGACAAATCAACGAGCCAGGCCACCATTGACCTCAAGAGTACGATTACCTCCTTTAATGCGGACAATGCCAAGATTTTGATCAACAAGAAGGAGACGGACACCCTCGGAATGTCTGCCTTCCTCGAGCACGCGAAAGGCGGTAACCAAAAAGTCTCGGCATCTCCGGCCTTTCGCGAATCTCACGGCCTCGGTTCTTTCGCCAAACGCCTCAACGCGGGCTGGACCACAGTCCAGGACATAGCTTGGGAATGGCTCAAGACGATTGCTCCAAGCTATGTTGAGTACAAGTGGTCGGACATGATGAAGGCAGCGGTCGTGCATGTCATTAGCCGTTTCGATCAGGATATCTACGAAATGGCAAAGTATGAAATTGAGGCCACTGCGCAGTCGAAACATGCCGAGCAGGAGCTGATGAGAATTCACAACCTTGTCGAGATGCTCTTTGAGCTCCACCTCGACATATACGAACGCATTACCAATCCCAATAGTGCTGTCGAGTATAGCATCCGAGTTGAGGCCAAGGGGCGTCTCGCGCGATGGCTTGCCTTTGCGTCGGAGCTTTTTCAAGCCTGCCTTGACCCCAGAAGCGATCTCGCCGCCAGGTTCCTCTGGGCTGCCGTCTTTTCGACGACCCTCACCGACAATGTCTCACGCGAATACATTTTGCAGTGCTGGACCAGCCTGCGCGACTTTCTCACAAATGAAGGAGTCGAGGCGCTCTTTTTGCAGAACAATGCTGTCCTCACGGAAATCTCGTCGGCTGCCGCTGACCGAGAGATTTCCAAGCTGACGACGATGGATTTTTTCTTGGGTCTCTTCCAGGACGATATTAGCGATCCCGTGGCCATTATTGACAATCTCGAGCCAGTCTTGAACGCCGACTCTGTATATGTGCCCAGAAGCGACAGCGATGGGGAAGCCATCTCGGGGAAGAACAAGAGGATACCAATCAGAGATTGTGCCAGTCAAGGGCTGCAGGATCTCTGGAAGTTCATCAAAGGCACGAGCACCGAGTTGCGGTTATTCCTTTGGTCACGCCTCAGCGACGCATATGGATCGATATCATACGCGACAAAACAGTTTTCCTGTCAGCTACGAGCCATCGAGATGGTTGTTGCTGATTTCGAGGGGGATCTCTATCTCAAGAACCCAAATGATACCCGTCCGGTGCTCTTGCTTCGCATGATGAAGTCACTCGACGAGCTCCTCATTCGCGCCCTGTCCCTGGCGCTCAATGAACAGAGCGCCTATGACATTGTCGACGAGGACCACCTCAAGGCGACGGCAGCTGCTCTCGCGAAGCTGAGCTGTATGCTCCACGTCTCGGCCTCCTTGGAAGACGAGATACGGATCGGCATGACACAGGCGCCTTCGGGTGGCTCTGTCTTTCAGGCATTCATGAACAAGCTCCGGGAGATCCAGGTGCGCACGTGGTGTCTGCAGTATACCGTCCTGAAGACTGGCATCATCCAGCACACGGATGTGTTCCCAAAGCACGAAAGCGACCTGGCCGAGTACCTCGCTGCGATCCACAATGTCCTAGGCCCGCGCAAGAGTTGCAAGGCTTCCAACAAGATCTTCCTCAAGATGATGCGGATGGAGCTGCTCAAGCTGAAGAACATTGACAACTGGGAAGACTACCTCGGACAGGTGCTGTATGATTTACACGGACTGAAGCTAGGCGTTGGAATCTGGGAGGTTCAGGACCACGGGTGTCCGCCGGAAAAGCTCGAGCGGCGCAACACGATACAGCTGGCCGACAAGATTACGGTTCTCGCCCGACGGATGCCGATGAAGGACCTGCTGAAATCCGAGCTTAAGACAACCATTGAACACATGCAAGGCGCCATTGGCCCCGTGCGGTCAACACCACAGATGGTACACAACTTGCGAAACTACACAGAGTACTTCAAGCGTCCGGTACACCCCCTTCGTCTATATCAAGCCCTCAAAGGCGGCGTCGAGCTCGATACCGTGTCCGTCAATGCCCCCGAGACGGTCCTCGCTAACCACGGTTGGTTCTTCCTTCTCGGGTCCATTGCTCTGAGCAAGTACAAGCTTGTAGATCTCAGCAAAAGGCAGACGCCCGGCGCCATGGACGACCTGCGAATCGGAGCGACCTTTCTGCGACACCAGCTGCAGTTCACGCCGAACAATTGGGAGGGCTGGTTCCGGCTCGCCGAATGCTTCGACTACGAAGTCGAGGATGCCGTTGTTTGGTCTGCCGACAAGATGAACAAGGACAGAGCCGAGCTTGTCAAGTTTCAGCGCAACTCGATCCACTGCCACACGCTCGCGCTGTCCAAGTCTGTGGGTGCCGACACGGACTATGAAGAGGGAGATCCGTTGCATGATCTCTATCACAATTTTGCCATGCGCTTGTACGCGTCGAGCCGGGAACCGTTCGCCATGGAGCCATTCCAGCATTCTAATCACGAGCGGACGTTTATCGAGAACACCGGCATGGGCACGTTCCAACGGGTCTTGCACAACCAGATGCAGGACTACAAGGTGTGGAAGTACGCCGCGGGCCTTTTCCACAAGGCCATGCGGAGGAAGCCTTGTAACTGGAAGTGAGTCATCAGCATATCGGTGGAAGAAACCCGCTAACCTTGTAGGAACCCATTCATGGTCTCGAAATGTCTGTGGAAAATGTATCAAACGCCAGACGAGAACCTTAGCGCCACGGACCGCGCCACGAAACCGACGGTTGACCGTGTCATCAAGGCGCTGGAGCATGCAATCGATGTCGCTTCAGCCGTGCCCAAAACTCGCAACAGCGACCCCATTTTGGAGCCTCACTACAAGATCTTGTCCATCGCGCAAAAGTTGGTGACACGGGGAGATCTGTCGTCTGAACAGGCCACCATCATCCTCGCACGACAACCGTTTGGCATCAGAGCCGAGACGGACGATGGTGACACCTCTGAGGACACTGAGGACTGGGAGGAGTACGTGATCCGAAGTCTACGGCACCTGCGTGACAAGGACAAGTCAAACTGGCAACACCGCATGATTGTCCGTCATGCGCGTCTGCTGTTCGACGACTCGGCCCAGTCCAATGCCGACTATGTGCAAGCCAAGGCCGCCTTCAACGTGCTTCGAGAGTCCATGTTCACCAAGACAATGGTCATGAACGTCTGGAAATGCGAGGCCGAACGGCCCGGGCGGCACCACGTCTTTACTGAGCAATATGTGCGCCTCATGGTCAAGATTCTTGTAGTCATGAGCGACAGGGTCAGCCTCGAGGCGCTTCTGCGGCGTATTCGCAAAAAGGGAACCGAGTTTTACCATTTTGCGGATCTCTGGCAGACCTGCTGCCACTCGTACCTTGCTCTCTTGCGACAGAGCCATAAGGTGCGACCGAATGAGGAAGACAAGTTCAAGTTGGTTGCGACGGAGGATTTCGAGATCATGGCCGACCGTCTCGCAGAGTGGGCCGGCGAGTTTGCAGGCGACCTGCCAGTCCTACAGTGTATGAAGGAGGCCATCGAGCTCAAGAAACTCAATGGCGGTCTCATGAAAGCCGGCGCGATTGACGAGGTCATAAACGACTGCTACACCTACTTGTACCTCGAGATTGGTCCCACGCTGCCAGGACCCAGTCCAAGCGAAGTGCTCGAGGCCCGCGCCCGCGCCCGCGCCAGGGAGGAGGCGCAGAACGATGCGTCCAACTCGCTGAAGCCGCAGAGCACCCTCACCAACATTCTCAACCCGCCGGGCAGCCAGGAGGCGAACGGAGACGGCGAGAAGCAAGCCGAGGCGTTGCCCCGTAAAAAGGTGGGCATTCGCCGGCCGGACATTCTGCGCAGAGCCGAGCAGGTCTACACACGGGCCATGGAGGCGCCCAAATCTGCCGGCCTCGCATCCAAGTCTCGTCTAGGCTCCATCTCGAGCGGCAAACGCGGCAGCAACACGCCCAACGGTGGCGAAGCTGCCAGCCCGGCCAGCGACGGCTCCGACATGGACGAGCCCGTCGGCGATGATACCGAGATGAAGGACGAACCGACCATTGACGAGGGCGACGATCCTGATGCAACGGCCCAGATGACCGCAGCGTCGAGTCCTCGCGGTAGCATCCACGACTCGGCCGACGACGAGAGCGACCTGAGCGATGTGCCTGAGGGCTGGGATGAGGAGCCTCCCCCATCTATGCTGTTCCATGATATGAAGGCCGAGGATGGGCATCACAGCAGCGATGAGGATGCCGACGAGGCTGACGAGGAGGGTGACGAAGAGCAGGAGGACGAGCAGGAAGACGAGACGATGGGTGGTGTCGACGCCGACGTTGAGGACGAGACCATGGAAGCCCACGAGGAAGACGAGACTCTCGCTGGCCACGAAGACGAGATGCTCGATGACCACGAAGACGAGACGCTTGGTGACCACGAAGATGAGACGCTTGGTGACCAGGAAGATGAGACGCTCGGTGACCACGAAGACGAGACATTAGAAGGTCATGAGGACGATGAGACAATGGAAGGTCACGAGGAAGACGAGACCATTGGTGGTCCTGAAGAAGATGATGAAGAGGCGGAGGAAGAGGAAGAGGAAGAAAACGAGGAGGAAGCGGAGGAAGGGGATGAAGCTGAAGAGGCTGAAGAGGGCGACGAGGCTGAAGAAGATGAAGAGGCAGAGGAGGAGGGGGAGGACGAAGCCGAGGAAGCTGGAGAAGACGGCGAGGAGGAAGATGAGGAGGAGGAGGAGGAGGAGGAGGAGGAAGAGGGGGACAGTCGCGAGGTTGCCGACGAAGACGAGGAAGGCAGCGAGGCTGTCGAGACGGATGGTTAACATCTTCATGTTATGCTGTGTTACGATAGGAGACGGAGTTCAGGCAGGGTGCTTGGGCAAGCTTAGACAGATAATCATACAACACGGCTCCTGTTCGCCTTTGTTTCCTGTTTTGCAGCAGGGCCAATACATCCAATCGAACAACATTGCATGGTCTCAGTCCCATGATCATCGAAAACGAAGGGCGATACTAGGTACGTCTGTGATGTGAGGCTCGCGGCCCACACCCACTATCCCTGTCCAGGCCCCCACTAGCGGCACGGCAAACGTCGCCCTTTCAGCCTACAGCACAGGGCAGCAGCTGGCAGCTCTTCCCGACTTCCATTGCAACCTCCAACCTTCCATCATCGAAAGCGATCCCAACCCACGTTCAACGCGACGACAACCGAGACTCTGCCGACAGAACCACACGCGGAACGCACAAACCACAGAAGCAAGCAAGAACCATGGCTTCCTCCGACACCAAGCCCGCCGACAAGACGGCGCAGGACCCCAAGGTCGAAGAGACGCAGAAGCCCGCCACCGCCGCGGCGCTCGGCGAGGACGACGAGTTCGAGGACTTTCCCGTCGATGGTGCGAAATGCCTGCATCGCCACTTGTGCGCCGTCGCTAATCGGAATAGACTGGAACGAGGAGGACACGGAGGCCGCGGGTGGCAACAACACGACGCAGCACCTGTGGGAGGAGAGCTGGGACGATGACGACACGAACGATGACTTTTCCGCGCAGCTCAAGTGGGTGTCGCCCGACCGCCTAATGAACTGATGAGCCAGTACGCTAATGAGTTACAGGGAGGAGTTAAAGAAGGTCGAGGCGTCGAAGCGACGGTGAGCAGAGAAAGAAAGAGAGCGGGCGCGGGGCGATGCTCGAAAGACGAAGCCCGGGCAGAAGGTCAAGGGCGTGACGTGTTACGATACAGGCTTAACAGATCAGCACGAGACATCAAAATACAGCATGCAGTGCGGCGATGGTTGATAATTCAACGACGTTCAAGCTTCCATTTCTTTTTGTGGTGATATCTAGGTATACTGGGCTCGGCAGTCTGGCATTACAAACGAGGCGCGCCTACGGCTTCCCGATCGTCAGACCGGACGCCATCGGACAGCTCATGGCTTTGAAAGCCTACTTACTCGACAGAGCAACGACACCAGGCAGCTCCTTGCCCTCGAGGAGCTCGAGCGACGCACCACCGCCGGTGGAAACGTGGCTGAGCTTGTCCTCGACCTTGTACTTGGCGGCCACGGTGGCCGTATCACCACCACCAATGATGACAATCTTGCCGGCCTCACAGCCAGCGACGGCAGCGTCGAGGGTGGCCTTGGTGCCGCGAGCAAACTTCTCAAACTCAAAGACGCCGGCGGGGCCGTTCCACAGGATCGTCTTGGACTCGTCAATGGCCTGCTTGTAGAGCTCAATCGACTTCTCGCCGCAGTCGAGACCCATCCAGCCGTCGGGGATGCCAGTCTCGTCAGTGGCTGTGCCGGTGTTGGCGTCCTTGTCAAACTTGTCGGCTGTGATGTAGTCGACGGGGAGGACGACCTTGACGCCGTTGGCCTTGGCCTTCTCAATGAGTTTACCGACCGTCTTGGAGCCGGCCTCGTCAAAGAGCGAGTCGCCAATGGAGACGCCCTCGAGAGTCTTCTTGAAGGTGAAGGACATGCCACCGCAAATGATGAGCGTGTTGACCTTGTCGAGGAGGTTGTCGATGAGCTGAATCTTGTCCGAGACCTTGGCGCCGCCGAGAATGGCGAGGAAGGGGCGCTGAGGGTTCTCGAGCGCCTTGGCAAAGTAGTCGAGCTCCTTCTTCATGAGGAAACCGGCAGCCTTCTGGGGCAGGTCGACGCCAACCATAGAAGAGTGAGCGCGGTGGGCGGTGCCAAAGGCATCGTCTGCGCATGGTTAGCTCGGAGGGGCAACGCTGGATAAACTGGCTGCTACGTACTGACAAAGACGTCACCAAGAGCGGTCAGGCCCTTGCGGAACTCCTCGACCTTGGCCTTGTCGGCCTTGACCTTGTTGCCGTTCTCGTCCTTGGAGGAGCCCTCCTCCTCGGCGTGGAAGCGCAGGTTCTCGAGCAGAACGACCTGGCCGCCGGTGGCCTTGTTCACGACCTCCTCAGCCTCGGGGCCGACGCAGTCCTTGGTGAACTGGACAGACTTGCCGAGCAGCTTCTCGAGCTCGGCGACGACGGGCTCAAGGCTGTACTTGGCGTTGACCTTGCCGTCGGGGCGGCCGAGGTGGGACATGAGGACGACAGCCTTGGCGCCGTTGTCAATGGCATGCTTGATGGTAGGCACAGCACCGGCAATGCGCTGGTTGTTGGTGATCTTCTTGTCGGCGTCGAGGGGGACGTTGAAGTCGACCTGCGTCGATGATTAGCATTGGTATTGCGAGAGCTTTCCCACCGCGCGTTACAACGTACGCGGATCAGGACCCTCTTGTCCTTGAGATCAACATCGTTGATGGAGAGCTTGTTGGCGAGCGACATGATGGCGAATTTGTTTCGTCTATTGTTCTGGTGATGTAAAAAGTCCTGAGGCTTTTTTTCCAAATGGCAGTCGAGAAGAAAAGCACGCAGAGCTTCGATAGGGTCGAGGAGGTGGGATGGGAGGTTGAGTTATGGTGGGGTGATGGCATTAGATCACTCTGCAATTTTGGCGGGGTCGCTTCTGGCGGGCAGGGGGGCTAGGAGCTGTTGGGCAGGGCGATGGTGCTGGTGCTGGCGCTCCCTCTGGCTCTGGCGCGGCGTGGGCGCTGCAGCTGAAGTGAGGGGCAGCGGTGCCTGCTTGCATCCATCGACTGGGCCAGAGACCTTCAAAGATTGCCGTCGCCGCCCGAGCACCAGCCGGCTTCCCGTCTTCTGCCGGTCGATATGCAGATGCGAAACGGAAGCGCAAGGTCTATTTCGAGGTAGTCGTTTCACGTGCAGTTATTCATATCACGGCGTTTGAAGACGAGCACTTGGACAACTTGCCATTGTAGATGCATCTAGAATCCAAAAACATTCCAAACGCCCAACACCCAGCGCCTGTGATGCACATCCTGGGCATCAGCCAAACATGCACCCACCGAACAAATGAAAAAAAGTCGATCAGGTAGTCAGCCTAGGACAGGCGAATGTCAGAAGTGTGCTGGTTAGGCCTGTTGTCGACCTCCTCGGCCGAGTTGCTCAGGGACAGATAGGCCGTCCATGCGATTCCAATGGTGGACACAAACGGCAGCTGGAACTGCACGGGCATCAGGCGAAAGTTGATGACCTGCACCGCTGGCCACACCAGATAGTTGGCCTTGAGCGTCGGCACGTACATGTCGCGCAGCTTGTTGTACACGGCACGGCGGCCTCCTCCCTCGGCAACCGTCATGGCGGTGAAGAAGACGCCGAGACCAAAGGGCGCGAAGATGAGCTGGTCAAACGCGACACGCTTCATGGCAGGACCGAACGCCGAGGTCTTGGACATGGGAAACGTCGAGGACAGAAACTTGAACCACTTGAACTGGAGCGGCGCCATGCAGAAGCCGTAGGCCATGAAGCGGGTGAGGCGCTCAAAGTCGAACGGCGGCGGCAGGGCCTTTGAATCGGGAATCAAGTCGCGGTCGATGAGGGGGTTCTTGCGATCGAGCTCGTGAATCTCAATCGCCACATCATCGTCCTTGCCGACGCCACCAGGCTGGCGAAGCGCCGTCTGGCGGAGCACCGTGATGGTCTGGGCAGTCGTATCGGCGATGCCACCGAGGATGGCATTGGTGACCATCATGGTCATGACTGAAGGTGGGTCAAATTAGCAAGACCACAAAGAAGGTGTGTGTGTCAGGGAGCACCGGACGTACGGGGTCGCTCATCGTAGTAGGCGTTGAAGCGCGCTGTCAACCTCGCGACAAGGGCCATTTCGATGAAGAAGATGATGGCGTGCACCAGCGGCTACATCGTCGGTCAGCAGGCAGGATCACCAGTGGCAAACAGAGGTCCCACATACCAGGCGACCGTAGATGTATTTCGAGTTGACGGTACGGACGATACGGCGACGGCTAAGTTCCCAGGACATGGTGTTGGGGGTTGATATGGAAAATGGATTGGTGTTTTGTCAAGGGTCCCTTCCTTGGTCGCGTAGAGATAAGGTGGGCAGTAGCCACCAGGGCAGGTGGAATGAGATGTCCGCTACGTCTCCCTGACAAACCCCAAGGGTACTGGGCGCACAGAGACACACGGTTCAATGACGACAGAGGCGAGGCTGGAAACGGGGGTCAAGCGCGATCGCCGATGGCCGACAGTCTTGAAAGAGCGGCTGATGGATTGAATGGGATGGCGATTTGTGATGGAAGAAGTCGTCGTCGTCGTTTTGGTGAGCAGTCAGAGGACTTGCGTCGTCAGTCTCTGTGAAAAAGATGTCGGGAGGCAAGACGATGAAAAGGATTGACTGGAACGAGCAGTTTCAAGTGGCGCAGGAGGTCCTTGGTCGCCGCTCACGGCATCGATCCCCTGTTGATGCTGAGAACAGCGCCTCACTCAGGTCTGCCGGCCCCCGTTCAGGCTCCTTGGGGTCTGCCCAGTTGGGCCCAGTTAGGCCTAGGGATCTCCAAGCCAAGAATCTGCCCCCACCACCAATCCTGCCTCGGAGGCCGTCAACGTACCATGTACACAGTCTCTGTGTGGGGAAACACTGCACAGCGTCAAGCGACAGGGGCTCCTTAGCGCTCGTTCCGGGCGATCCGGCCGCCGTGCCAGCCGGCAAGTAGCGATGTGTACAGTGTCTGGACTGTATCAAGTAGGAGATTCACATGGAGTGCCCATCACACGCTTCGGTCAATCTTGTCGAGTGTAGCCCGTGAGCTTTTTATATCTTCAAACACTTAAGGTACCTTAGGTACGTTGCTACCTACCCTTCTGCGAGCAGCCTCGTCCAATCAAACTTTCTCCATCCTCTCTGAAAACCCTCGACTCGAGTGTCGTCTCTCCTCCACCGGCCCTGCTTCTTGATGACGTCTGGCCCGACGTCCATGATCCCACCGACAATCTCTCGCGCAAACAAATCACCCCGCGGCCACTTGTCCGAGTTTTCGATTATGTGACCCAAGCCCCCATCCAGCGTGAACCAGACATGAAAGTAAGGCATCTCCTTAGCAATCGACCGCCGGAACGCCATGCGGCCCATACCCCCGGCCGCCTTGGCGCCCGTGTCAATGACCTTGCGATGTTGCGCCCACTCCTCGTCTGCGGACAGGAATGCTTCTTTGAAGTACGCTGGCACCATGGCACCCTCCTCGTAAGGGATGGGCACGGCAATCATGGCCGCATGAAGGTGACGGTGCGGTGCCGCGGCGTTCTCGTAGAAGATGACCTCTTGTCCCTTGTCGTGGTACATCCGCGTCAGAGACTTCATAAAGTTGCGCAGCTCCTCCCACTCGTCGTCGTCGCACTCCAAGAGGTTTTTGCGGTGCGTCAGGGGCGCAATGACGGCACCACCGGGACTGACCTCGGGCTCTGTCGCCAGCGTCAAGTAGACGCGTGTGCCCAGCGAGAGCACGGGCGCCAGCGGCTGCTGGTTCTTGTCTTCATGATAGCAGAGCGGACAGTTGTCGAGGATGCGGCTCAGTTTCTGGTATTCGTTGACAGCGACGTTTTTGAGGTTAATTTCCGACTTGTGTACCCGTTTCGCGAGCTTGTCGGCATTTTCGTCCAAATACTCGAGGTCGTCGTCAAACTTGCCGTCCTTGGCGATCCGCTCAGCCAGTCGAGCGCCTTCGCCGCCGGCTTGCCCGCGCGTCCTACGCTCCTCGCGCACCATGTCCTCGATGGTCATGTCATCATTGGCTTCCACATTGCCCCGCTCCCGCCCACGCTTCGTCTCCACGGCCTTGACCTCGCCGCGACTGCCGGCAAGCATCCTGTTGTCCTGAGCGCCGAGCGTGACGGATTGAGGGCCCTTGGTCGCAAAGCTAGCCGCGGCTGCGTTGTATTCTGACTCAAGCTGGGCGGCATTGGGAGCCCTCGTCAGTTTGGCCTTGACCATTTGCGCACGTAGCCTGTTCAGGGTGGTTTGGTCCATTGGCGTGTGCTGCATGGGCTCATCGGGAATAACGACGCCTTGCTCCAGTTCATCAGGCGCTTCATTGGTGGTTGTTTGTGTGATGCTCAGCTTGGCCATGCGCTCTTCATAGAGCTCGCCCGTCGGCTGCTCCTTGCCGACGTAGCCCTCGCCGTAAATCTGTCTCCGATCTAGCTCGCTCTTCTCTTCCCGCGCATCGTCAAACTCTCGAAGGCCGCCGAATCGTTCAAGAGCCACCTCCTCTGGTGTACGCCCGCTCTGTTCGGCCGCGGTGTAGACAGCCTTGAGCTTCATCATCCTCCACTGGGAGCCCGAGTCTCCAAACTTGTAGTTGAAAGTTCTTTCGGCCGGGTTATCCGGTAAGCTGACCTTGGGGGAATCGATCTCCTTGTTGATCTCGCGTTCATGGATGACTCGGGGTGGTTCTTCCTTTGGTGGGGGCTTCTGATCTTTATCGCGTCGATGTACGTAGTCAACGTCCAGTGCAGACGGCGCTGTCATCCAAGCATCCCGGACAAGAGCGGCGCTCGGTTTCCCGTCAATCTCCGGCGTCTTCTCTTCGTCCGGGAGAGGAAGGTCCTCCTTGGGGTCGGAAGTCTTGTGGTGGTCGTCGCGTCGCCGTTTGTGCCTCGACTCTGACGCGTCGTCGTCTCTTTCGTGGCGAGATCGCTTATGCCTGTGGCCGTTGTCGCCGTCATCGTTATGATGACGCGATCTATGGTGTCGGTGCCTGCGCTCGTCATCTTCTCCGTCGTGGCGTCGTGATCCATGGGATCGGTGACGGTCGCGGTCCTTGTCTCGATGCCTCTCCGAGGGCTCGTCGCGTTCGTCTCGATGATGGTGGGTGTGTCGATTCTTCTTGCGCTGCCTCCTCTCTTCCTTTTCCCGCTCAATTCGCTCTCTTTCGCCCTTTTCCGCTGCGAGCGCCTTTTCGAAATCGTCGAGTCCGTCCATTTTTGCCGTGTTACGAAATGGACCAGACTTTGGGAGCGACCCATCCATCAGACGTCACTTTTCCATAGCTGCAGTGCACGTCCCACATCCGGAAATCGAGGCCAGTGCAGGGATCTTGACAGGCCTTGCGCTGCCCCACGCTCTTGCCGCGGGGCATCTTTCTCTCACCTCCAAACCCGCCGTCGAGGTCTGCACCTTTTTCTTTTTGCGACAGCCTCCATCATTCCCGGCGTGACCGACCCCTCGACATGGCTTCTTCAGCTCCGCCCTCCAGCACTGCCAAACAGCCGCCCGCCATTGTCTGCGTTGGCATGGCCGGTATGCACCTCCCGTCCGAACACCCCGGTATTCCGCTAATGTGATGTGCTTCGCAGGCTCCGGCAAGACGACCTTTATGCGCCGTGTCAACTCGTATCTCCACGGCAAAAAAGAGCCTCCCTATGTCATCAACCTCGATCCTGCTGTGATAAATGTCCCATTCGAAAGCAACATTGACATTCGCGACTCGGTCAACTATGAGGAGGTTATGAAACAGTACAACCTGGGCCCCAACGGCGGCATCCTGACGTCGTTGAACCTGTTCGCGACCAAGGTTGACCAGATTGTCAACCTCCTTGAGAAGAGGACGACGCCCGACTCAGCGAACCCAGACAAGGAGCCCATCAAGAATATTCTTGTGGACACACGTATGTTTCGCGACGACCCATTCACGCTATGTGACTGACAATCGCAGCCGGCCAAATCGAGGTCTTCGTCTGGTCTGCCAGCGGCACGATCCTCCTCGAATCACTCGCCTCTTCCTTCCCGACCATCATTGCATACATCATTGACACGCCGCGCACCGCTTCGACCAGCACCTTTATGAGCAACATGCTATACGCCTGCAGTATCCTCTATAAGACAAAACTCCCCATGATTCTCGTCTTCAACAAGACCGACGTCAAGGACGCCTCCTTTGCGAAGGAGTGGATGACAGACTTTGAAGCGTTCCAAGCGGCCCTGCAGGAAGACGAGGCGGGCGAGGAGGGTGTCGGCGGTGGCGGGTCCGGGTACATGGGCAGCCTGCTCAACTCGATGAGTCTTGTGCTTGAAGAGTTTTACTCACACCTGAGCTTCGTGCCCGTGAGCTCCAAGCTCGGCACCGGCATGGAGGAGTTCTTCCAGGCTGTCGAGGAGAAGACGGAAGAGTTCAACAGAGACTACCTACCAGAGCTGCAGAGGAGAAGGGCCGAGAGGGAAGACCAGAAACGCCAGACGCGCGAGGCCGAGGTCGACAAGATGATGAAGGGACTTTCTGTGGACAAGAAGGACAAGGTCAAGGAAGCGGACGCCCTCGATGACGGGCCCGACGTTGTCAGCGACATTGACGACGATGATATGCCGGACGAAGAGGGCGACAGGGAGGGCCTGCAGGCACGGTACGAAGCTTCGATGCTCGCCGAGGGCGATTCGGTCATGTCAGACGCCAGCTTTGCCAAATACCTGCATCAGCAGAGGAAGTAAATTGACGTCGCAAAACTCTGGGGGCTTGGCTGGACTGGCGTTTAGGAACAACTGCATTGCGATCAAAAGAAGATACCTGGGATGTTCATCTCCCAAGCATGTACCAACACCAAACTCCGTGACCTGTGACCTCCGTGGCCGCCCCCTGGGATTTACCGCAGCTTGGATATCCCGCATTGGCAGACCTCGCCACACCACCTCGTAGCCTTTTTCATCGTTCGTCCATCCCTTCATTGTCCATGCAGCATTCACCTCGCCTCAAACTGAACCATGCTATACGCTGTTAGCATGCGCCTACCCGCGCGAGAGCAAGTCAGCTTTCATACCGCTTGGTGCGCTCCTTGTACAAAATGCGGCAGCCGCACTCTTTGCATCGAATGGCGTCGCCGCGGCGCATCTGGAACTTGAGGCCGCAGTCACCGCAGAGGTATTGCATCTGAGGGCCGACCTCACTGCTGCTGCCACCGCCATAGGCGTCAAAGGACTTGCCGGTTGCGGCAGGGTTGGAACCCTGGCCTGTGGGGACCTGGTAGGCTTCGCGAGACATGGTGCCGGTTTTCGTGGGTTGTGTCTGAGCGGATGGCTGGTTTGTTGATCAAAAGGTCGTGATGGGAAGTTTTCTCTCTTCGATGCAAGGCTGTAGCGTGGGGCAGTCGCATGGATGACAATTCGCCGGGCGGTGAGGCTGGATGGTGGCAGAATTTTATGGTGAGTCGAAGGCGGTCAGCCGCCAACTGCCCAGGCCCACTTCCCGAGGTTCAATCGCCAAGATCTCGTACAGTTCCAGCTCCCAATTCACATGGACCACATGGACTTTATTTACCCTACGTCAATGTATTTAGACACGGAATCCGGTCTCTGACCATCAATCGACCGTGACACGACTTGCGGATAATGACCGAGCTGATCAGATATCTCGAAGACCCTCGTACCGACCACCCATCATGACGCCCGTATTCGACGTCGGCGTCGAGACGACGGACGCGAATTGCCCGTTTTGCGCCATTGCCGACACGTTTTCGCCGTATGACCCCCTCGAGCCGCCGTCAGATCACGAGATGGACCCGACGCGGACATCTCCCGCCTCCTTTGTCGTCCTCTCCACCGATACGCTCGTCGCCTTCCTTGACATTATGCCCTTATCGAGGGGTCACCTTTTGCTATGCCCGCGCGCGCATCGACCCAAGCTGACCGACGCCTCTGAGATTGAAGCTGCCGAGCTCGGAAGATTCCTACGAACACTATCCCGCGCGCTGGCGAGAGTCACCGGCGTCGAGGACTGGAACGTTGTGCAGAACAACGGCGCCGCCGCCGCCCAGGTCGTCATGCACATGCACTACCACTTGATTCCGCGGCCCGAGATTCGCGCGAGTGGCCGTTTCAGCGAGAGCTTCACAATGTTTGGCAGGGGAAGGAGGGAAGAGCTGGATGATGATGAGGCCGAGGCTCTTGCAAGAGACCTGCGTGAGGCGGTGGCTGAGGTGCTCAAAGAAGAGGCAGATGACAGACGGAAATCGAAGCTTTAAGTCTCTACAGCATCAAGGTGCCGACCATTTCTGCATTTTTATTCATTCTACATTTTTATTCATTCTACTTGTATTATTTTCATTCCTTGTCCCCCCGCTCCTGGTTTACTCGTCATCGCCGAAGAAGACCTTGATGGGCAGCCACGCGTCGCCGCACACCTTGAAGCGGTCGGGAATGCTCGACAGCTGCTTGATCTCGTCGCCGGTCAGCTCCCAGCCGTCGAGCTCATAGTTGGCGGCGATGCGCTCCTTGGAGACGGACTTGGGAATGACGCTGGTACCGCGGCTCAGACCCCACAGGAGGAGAACCTGCTGAGGCGTCTTGCCCTTGGCCTTGGCAATGTTCAGCAGCGTCTCGTTCTTGTACAGGGGCGAGTCGGTGCTTCCGAGGCATGAATACGCCGTCGAGTGGATGCCCTTGGATGCGTTGTACTCGAGGAGCTTCGGCGACGGGTTGCAAGGGTGGAGCTCAATCTGGTTGACCGCGGGGACGATCTTGCAGGAGGAGTCGTTGAGCAGGCGCTCGAGGTTCTTGATGCCAAAGTTGGACACGCCAATGTTGCGAACCTTGCCGGTGCCGACAAGCTTCTGCATCTCGCGCCACGTGTCGACAAAGTCCCAGTCAGGGTGGTGCTTCTTGAGGTCCTGGGGATCGGTCGAGGAAGGCCAGTGCATCAGGTAGAGGTCGACATAGTCGGTCTGAAGGCTCTCGAGCGAAGAAACAATGCCCTCTTGGACGCGCTTGTGCCAGGGGTTGTCGAGCTTGGTCGTCAGCCAAATTTCGGACCGGGGTACGCCCGACGCCTTGATGCCATCGCCGACCTCACGCTCGTTGCCGTAGGCGAGCGCCGTGTCAATGTGGCGGTAGCCCTGGCGAAGCGCGGCCTCGACGGCGTGCTTGACCTCGTTGGGCTTCGACTGCCATGTGCCAAGGCCGACAGCGGGTAGCTTGTCGCCTGTATTGAGGGTAAAGGTACGGCTGGTCTGCGTAGTGCCCGACATTTTGATGTACGTTCAAGTGTAGGTAAGAAGCCTTCAAAATCTGAAGCGAATAAGACAGGTCAAGCAAGCGTATCGTGTAAAAATATGAAAGAGCTCACATACTACCAAGGTAGAGCGAAGGGGGACTCTCGGCCTTAAGTAGGCTGCGAGAACACCCTCTCGCCGACCTGCCCCTCTGCGATAGTCCGTGTTCTCCATGTCTTCCCCCTCCTGATCCTCTCCAAAAGCCAGTCAACGCGACCCTTTGCCCCTCCATCGCGTCGGAGCGTCTTGGGTGATGCTGAAACTTTTGCCCCACATCCTTGCTGTATCTTGGGGCGGTAATGACGCAGGTCCTCCACATGTCGGGGCCAACGTCACGTCTATAGCCCAGCAAATGAGATGGCTCTTCAATGTGGGTTTGCAGAACCAGAACTCGGCAAAAGCAGAGTGAAATCGCCCGACCATGCTGCTTGGTGGGGGGCGGCTTGGTCCGGCACCAGCCGGCACGGTCTCTATTGGAGATGGATCGTAGAAGCGCACGTATCAGATTCCAAGCTACGCGTATCTGGCGAGAGATGTCCCGACAAGGCGGATGGGATGTTCTGGCAGCGATGAAAGTTGCAGAAGCGCGACTCGAACATTCCACGTTTCCACGTGTATGGTCAATCTTGGTCGGATCGACAAATGCAACGACAGATGCAACATCCGGACGAGAATCCCATGAGGGTCGATCTGGCGCCGAATCCAGATGCGGCAGACAGAGACCAGGGACGTTTCCGCTCGGCTGATCACTAGTCACTCATGGAGCAGCAAGAATAGGAAGTCGGCCAGACTCCGTCTCGATGAAATCGTAATTTTCAAGTTCAGAGATTCAAAGCCTGAAATGGTCGGAGTACCGTGCCAAGAGATTCTTGTTCCTGAAGGGACGAGATGTCGGCTGGGTCCACTGGTGGTGTCTGAGTGACATAACTACCCCGCCACATGCACTCAGTCTTAGCCACCTCAGGCAGGACAGGCAAGAGCTACCCCGCCATCAAGTGCTAAAGCTCCAGCGTCAAGAACGTGACATGTACAACGACACTTGCATCAACAAACATTCCGACAACCAGCTCTCAACGCACGCATCCTCAATCACGCCTCCATTATATCTTCTTTATTCTGAATCTTGGCTCGGACGCCTCGTCAACGCGACACAATGTCAAGCAAACGCATCTCCAAGGTCTGTTTGGCCCATATGTCCACTCTCCCTTGACAGCGACTGATTTGTTCTAGGAGCTCGGCGACTGCATGACGAACCCGCCCGATGGCATCTTGGTGGCCCTGAAGGACGAGTCGGACATTCACAACTGGAACGTCACCATGGCGGGCCCCAGCTCGAGCCCCTACGCCGGCGGTCACTTTGCCCTGGCCGTCAGCCTCCCCACCGACTACCCCTTCAAGTCGCCCACTGTCCGCTTCCTCACACGCATCTACCACCCCAACGTGACCAACGATGCAGATGGCAGCATTTGTCTGGCGACGCTCAAGTCGGAGAATTGGAAACCCTCGACAAAGATCACTGCCGTGCTCGAGGCTGTTCGTCAGTTGCTCATTGAGCCCCAGCCGGACGACCCTCTCGAAGCGCGCATCGCCGACGAGTACCGCAACAATAGGGAAGAGTACGAGAAGAATGCCAAGACGTATGTGACTCGGTACGCCAAGGGACCAGTGAGCTTCGACACCGCCCCCGAGTCAAAGTGAGCCCAGTTTGCCGGCTGTGGCGCTTGGCAGTCGGCCGCGCAGTGTTGTGGGTATGGCGTTACGGCCCGCCTTGCAGTGATAAGACATGCGGGCGGCGGGGTACACACGGCGTTTGCATCGGTTCGGACACGTAAGTTGATTTTGCTCTCAAGTCATGTATTATTCCAAGCGAGGCCCAACCATGAATACAAAGCGCTTTTCGTATACACACAAACAATCGTCGACCAGGGTATTATTTAGCCGCCATGACAAGGGGAATAAACTTATCATAGCCTCACTCCTCGTCACCACTCTTTGCCCTTCTCCTACTCCCCTTGCGGAGCCCATCGATACCGGATCGCACAGCCGCGAGGCCGTCGCCCGCAGCCTTCTCGCCACGCTCCTTGACAGCGTGCTTCTCAGCCTCGTCTTTGGCATCCTCAATCACGTTCTTGCCCACGCTCGTGCCGTGAGCCCAGTCCAGTAAACCCCACGCGCCGTAATTGCCGCGCCCTCCGCCGGCGTAGTGACCAGCCGTGCGCCGCGTGATGCCGCCCATCATGATCCCCGGGACCGTCGAGTACCCACTTGTCGCCAGCGTCTCTTCGAGCGTGCAGAGGCCGACAAAAAGGAAGTAGGTCAGGAGGTGGGGCCTCAGCACCAGAGATGGGAGGTAGAGAGGCAGCACACGGTGGACGAGAAAGGGGAGGGGGTGGTCGGCAAAGAGGAGCAGAGAGAATGGCGGCGCGCTGCGGTGGTGGGCGTGCTTCTTGTGGAGGGCGGCCAAAGTGTTGCGGCCGCGCGAAGGCGCGTGGAGGACCCTGGCGTGCAGATAGTACGTGATGAACTCACGGGCTGCGAGCAGAATGGTGATGTGTTTGACGAGCTGCCATGGGAACGGCAGGGTGCTCGAGGTTGTGAAAATGGGTGTCTGAAAGGCGGTGGTCCAGGCAATGCTGATGCCTGCTTCAAGGCCGACGGCAAGGGCAAGGTTAACAATGGACAGGCCGAGAGTGCGCGCCAAGAAGACCGGGTCCGTCGGGGGGAGAGCAGAGGTGCCCCCATACTTGAGAGACTCGGCAAGGGTAGGGATGAGCGTGTCGAAGAGGAGGAACACCAGCGAGGGGAGGAGCCAGAAGACGAGGCGCAAAGCCAAGGTGCCCATGAGCTCAATTTTGAGGGCGCTGTGCGATAGAACGAGGGTTGTCCAGGTCATGTAGAAGAACAGTAGGTTGAGGGAGGTTGACCATGAAGTTACGGACGGCGCGAGAAAGTACGAAATAATGGGCAGGGACATGAGGAGGTCCATGATGGGCCAAAAGACACGCAAGATGCGTCGTGTTTGGTGTGGTTGATTTTACTTTGCGGTGTGTCAATTCAGGACGGACTCTTTCTCCACGGCGTGGTGATGGAAGGTTCAGACTAAGAACAGCTTCGACATGTCAGCCTCGGGCAATACCATGACGTTCCGATTCCCTGATCTTGGCAGCAATGTGAGGGCCAGAGAAGGATGACGTCGGTGGTGCTTCCGGCTCGGTGAGGCTCGGTGTGATGCCCAATGGAAACCAGGGTCTGACCACCTTGGCGAGCCGACAAGCACATGTCTCTCAGTTCCCACAGCACAAGATCAAACTGCATGATTGTCCCAAGATGGCATGAATCCAGACGAGAGCCGTGATTGAAGGGCCGCTGGCGACTCATGACGGTTCCATGGGTCTTCTCCAGCTCTCCAGCCGCGCACCACCGGGCCCGGCTTTCATCTCAACTCCTCAACCCATCCTTCACGCTCGCACACGGCAGTAGACTAGGTCTGGGGGAGTCTCCATCTTTAATGTTTTCCCGTCACGTTGATCGTGTCCGAGCACCAGGAACAAGTAGACGCACAAAAATGGAGCGTAGCGTCCAGCGTCCAGGGGTAATCTCCAGATCCCTGCGTCTGGTCAATGAGACAGGCCTAATGGCGGGCCCGAGCTATGCCTTGTTGAGAGGTCTAAGCGGGATTGAGTCGCCTGAAGAAGACTTGCGCACGCTGGCATCGTGAGAGAGACATCGTGAAGACAGACTCGTTGCCGGCTGCAACGACGTCTCGAACACCGACGGTAACGAGGATAGTGACAGACCATCGGAGCATGTCCCGTATAGAAAGCTTTCGATTAAGTGAAACCAAACAAGAGTGCGCCCACCCGCCAGAAGTAGCATAGATGGCGCTGCACCCAACGAGGAGGCCGCCATGCTGGCCTCCCGAATGGTAGGGTTACAATTAATTACAGCATCCGCTAATAGGGGCCCCGGTGACCCGACCAGGCTGCACAAATGCATGCGCCTTGGGGGGTTCCTGCACCTTCTGATGAGAAGCAGGTGCTTCTCTGCCTGCGCCTGCCAATCGACGAGGTCCCGTTCCTGGGATTGTCCCTCTCGAAGAATGGCCCTTGTTCCCATCCTGAGCAAAGCTTCTTCAACAATACATCCATCCGCGTCTGCCATCCATCTGTCTCTCCCCTCTGCTTTTTTTTTTCTTCTTCTTCGGTTCGTCCGCTGCGGCTGTGCGTGGCTCGAGCTCTCTGATCACGGCCTTTACTGCCCTCACCACCAGATCCAGCATTTTCGCCTCCCCTTAAAACAGAACCATCTCGGTGGCCACCGAACCCTCCCCCCTCCACCCCCTCGGAGTCTGCGCGCGCCCGGTCCTCGTCTGAACGTGCGACGCCAATTCTCTGCAGCTAGCACGAACAAAGGCGGCCACCAGAACTGCTACGCTGCTGCACTCCATCTGCACTCTGCAGGATCCCTACGCCCCCCTCCTGCGTGTTGTCTGTTCCTGCCGCCGTCTGAGGAACAACCCGCTGCATGACCAGAGACACCCACCGTCGGGCTCGTCCACCGAGACCAGCCTAATAAGACAAGCGGATCAACTGTGTCGCTTCAGATCGGCTCCTGCCCTCCGGCTGTTGCCGCTGTCGCCGTCGCCGTCGCTGCCGCTGCCAACGCTTGCTTCTGCTGCCATGTCTGACCTAAGGGACGCCGCTCCCCCCCCTATCCCTCAGCGTACCCGCCATCTCCACGTCCATCGCCATCGCGACCACGGCACCACCACCCCTCCGCCCCCGGGCACCACCACCAGCAGCAACAATAACAATCATACCGCCGCCTCCGACACGTATGTACGTCGCCGCTCGCTGCAGGGTCCTGCTCAGCCTGCCTCGCCTGAAGTCATCTCCTCTCTCATCACGAGCCTCTCCGTCATTTCCAAACCCGCCGACCGACACTTTGAGTCTCCGAAGCTGACCAGCCTCTCTCTCCCTTCCTCGCCCCGTCACGGCAGTCTCGTCAGCAACGGCAGCTTCGGCGTCGACTACGGCGCCTTCTCACAGCCCTCCCTAGGTGATCTTCGAGAGGAGACGGTATCCCTCGACGAGCTCGCCGCCAGCTCGCCCGTCATCCGAACCGCCAAACCGCCCTCCGGCTTCTCCCCACTCACCGCACCAAAGTCCCCCTCACGCGACTCTAGCGGCGGTTTCAAGTCCATCCTGCGAAACAGCTCACGCCCCTCCTCCCGGAGTTCCCTCGGTTCCCGCGATGATACCCAGAGCATAGGCAACCTCTCTGTCGAACGTGGTGTTGCCCCTGCCTCCGACTCGACCCGGAGCCGCTCCCGATCGCGTGACAGCTGGGGACGGAAACAGGGTAGGAGCCACAAAGGTCTCATGTACATGAGCTCCAAAGAGCGACTGCGAGAGAAAGAATACGAGAGAAAGCGCCTCAGCGGTGCTGCTCCTGCTAGCCGCGCCTCCTTTGACGATACCCCCTTGAGTACCGGCCTATCGCCTCGACCCGATCCCTTTCTCGCCGAGACACCCATCAGCGAGGAGCCACCGATACATTACGACCCGCCCACGAGGGAGCCTCCGCCACGGCCTGACCACGCACCCACGATGGACCCCCTACCAAGCCCGCGGCCCATCCCGACGCGGGACTCATCGCTACGCAAGACAGGACCCAACGCCAAGAGGTCTTCTGTCCGGAACTCCCGGTCGAAGCGAGACGGAGAGAGCAGCGCGATACCCGAGGATGACGAAGCTCGCAACAGCAACAGGCATTTGAAGGACCAGTCCTGGTATAACGAAGATGGAGAGTCGAGCAAGAAATCGGCCGACCTCGGCCGTAGCTCGCAGCGGTCGTCCGCAAACATGACCGCCACGGGGAACAGCCGTGCGGATGAGATTCACGTCACGAGTCCGCAGCCTCAGGACGATCTCGAGGACGGCGCGCCATTCCCTGCCGTCGCCCAAGGGCGGCGCCGTGACGAGCATAGCACAGACCGCAGCAGGAGGAAATCTGGCCGGCAGACGCCCGACGTCAACGAGGCCGTCCGATTAAAGCGCAGCAGCTCCAGGCTCAAGCGTCTATCGGCTCCCTTGAGTCCGCGATCAGAGGGCGGAAGCGGACGCAGCGACATTGCCTCGCCCGAGCCCGTAAATGCCATGCCTTCAGGGTACGAGCGCCCTCGAAGTGCTGACTCTGTCGACGATGCCGTCGAGTCCTACCTGTGCTCGCCGCGGTTGTCTCAGAAGATCAGGCATCCTCAGACTGGCCGTGTCATATCCTTTTCGGAAGTCGGCGACTCGGAGGGCTCGGCTGTGTTCTGTTGCGTCGGCATGGGCTTGACACGATACATCACAGCCTTTTACGACGAGCTGGCGCTGACACTCAAACTCCGCCTCATCACGCCCGACCGACCCGGCGTCGGTGACAGCGAGGCCTACGCAGACGGCACGGCGACGCCGCTCAGCTGGCCAGGTGCGTCTTCTCGTGATTGCCGTTCTACGGCTGCTAACATTGTGTACAGACGACGTCTACGCCATCTGCCAAGCCCTCAAGATTACCAAATTCTCCATCCTTGCCCATTCTGCCGGGGCCATCTATGCGCTGGCGACGGCCCTCCGCATGCCCCAGCACATCCGCGGTCGCATCCACCTCCTTGCGCCCTGGATCCCTCCTTCGCAGATGAATGTATTTGGCACATCGCAGACGCTGCCGCCCACCAACGCCATTCCTACTTCACAACGCATCCTCCGTGCTCTGCCGACACCGTTTTTGAAAGCCGCCAACAGCTCATTCATGTCGGCCACGAGCAGCTCCATCACGAGCTCACTACCCAAGAACTCGAATCGCCGAAGCAAACGCAAGTCAACCAACACGACCGGCCGCGATACGCCAGCGGCGCGGCGCGATATCACGCCGAGCATGGACAAGGAAAACCTCGGCCAGACCGGCTATGGCAAGGGCGGCATTGACATGGAATCTTCATTGGGACCCGAGAGCATGGACCGTCTACGCGCACCGCCTTCGGGTCAGTACGGAGCCGGCTCGTCAGCTCCCTTGGATCCCGAGAGCGCCATGCTGGCCGCCGCCGCAGACGCCATGGCAGACAAGGAACGCCAGCTCACATACGACACGAGGTTGACGCATGCCATTTGGGATCTCGCAACAACAGGCGCCAATCCGGCCGTGGACCTTCTCGTCTGCCTCGAACGGAGGCACACAATCGGCTTCCGCTACGTGGATATTACGCGACCTGTTGTCATCCACCATGGCAGCCGGGATACGCGCGTTCCTGTCGACAACGTTAAGTGGCTGGGCAAAACTATGCGGCGATGTGAGGTACGCGTGCTTGAAGGCGAAGGCCACGGCCTGATGGCGAGTGCCGGTGTCATGGGTTCGGTGCTCATGGAAATTAGCAAGGAGTGGGATGACTGGATGAAGGTGACTGGGAACGGGGGCAAGAAGGAGGAGAGGGGCCGTCGAGGGACACTCGGAAGGTCATAGATCTGAGATCGGCGTTGCGTGGTGATATCGGCTCCATTTGGGGAGCCCGAGACGAGAGGGTGTTGGCTGTCACGACTTGTATCATTATCAGGCAGCATTGAGGATCACAGCGGGTGATCTACCACTGCGACTACATTCAGTAAAGTAATGTGTTAATCTTATGCAGAGTTGCAGTGTGGTCCCATGACTGAAATTTGTGCTTGATACTTGATCATCGTGGCTGAATGAATACCTCGTTGGTTTTTTGGTCTTCAACTTCGTCGATCATAATGGCGTTTTTCTACCAAATCTTCGTTCCCAGCCGCCAGCATGTTGACCTTCGACCTATTAATATGTAAACTTTATGCGCAAGATCATGGATATTTCATTTGCATAGCATCGGCATGCAAACGACACTCTCGCAAGCTGGCGGCTGTCTAGAAAGGATTCCCACTATCAGCTTCTGTTCGCTTGAAGCTCGACTAAAGTCCCGGCGCCTTGTCGCGGCGTCCATATTTGACCACTCGAATTCACAAACATCGCCGTCGTTGCAAGGCATATATATTGCTTAAAACGAATGCCAATGAAAATAGGACCATTGAGAAGAAGAGCGTTTGCCTTGCGACGCAGTTTGTGATGCCGAGTCTGTTTCAATACGTACCGTCATTCGTCGTCATCACAAGATATTCGACCGCTACTGAGTCAATTCTGTAAAATCTCAGGTAGCGTTTCGCGAGAAATTCAGTCCAAGGTGTACTCGGGAGGTCATCTTGCTCATCCTGTTCGTGAAAGACACCTATTGTGTACGGCTCGGCCAGCAATGCGAGGCGCGTACATCGTCTGCGAGGCGTGCATGAACCACAAGAAGCATCCTCTCAACAGGCGACAAGCTTCCACCGACAGACTTCACTCCGAGTCCAGTCCTGAATCAGTAGGCGACCATCACAGCTTCCATGATGCTTCTGCCTCGGTCGTCTGCACTGACTGCAAAGCAGCACTGAGCCGCAGCCGAGGCCAGGCGCCTGCGGGCTCGGATGGAGGCGCGTGGGTCGGAGAATGGCCCGCAGGTCAGGCGAGATGCTACGATTGGAGAGACGAGCGAAAGGGGCAACGACGCGACTGCAGGTCGACGATGGGATCGGCCAGATCCTCACGGATGCATCGTCACGTCTCGCACGATTGAAAGGGTCACGGCCTAAAGAGGCGGTACATCATGGGATTGCCAGGATGCGAATGCAACGGAGCGTAGGGATGTTTGTTGGGAGCTAGCTAAACAGAATCACTTGCGCCGGATAACCTTCCGCATGCACCCCAACGCCTCAAGGGGAAACGAAAAGAAGCATGCAGCCTCGCGGGCAAGCAATGCGCGCGCATCACTCCTTGTCATCGCCATCTGCCGCGACGGCCTTGGCGTCGCCGTTAGCCTCGGGAGCAGCATCGGTCGCTTTGACCGTCTTGTCAGGCACATCGGCAGCGGCCTCCTTGATGCCGTTCAATGCATCGTCGGCATCGGCCTCCTCGTCTTCGGCGTCGCCCTCCTCCTCCTCCTCAGCATCCTCATCCTTCTCAACAGCATCTGTCTTTTGCCGTTTGGCAGGTGGGGCTTGATGTGGTCAGCAGAGAAAGAAAGCACGGGCTAGGGAAGACTTACCATCGGCGCCGTTCTTTGTTTCGGGTTCATCCTCTTCGCCCTCGGGATCTTCGTCATCCTCCTCCTCCTCCTCTTCCTCCTCCTCGGACCCTTCACCGCCTCCGGCTTCGTCGTCGGTACTCTGGTACCTGGTATGGTCAGTAAGGATTTCAAGCATGCGCCATGGTTGGACCTCGAAGGCATGTCTGGCGCAGAATGAAAAGTTCGTAGCAGCTTCGCAAAGCCTGGCGCAAACATGGAGATTTTGCGCAGACGGATAACCAAAGCCGAACACAACGGGCTCAGGGGACCGGGCTGGTAGGTGACTTACTCTTCCTCCTCCTCGCCATCGTCATCTTCAGGGAGGGAAACGAGCTCCTCCTCCTCCTCCTGCTTTCTCTTACGGGTGGACATTGTGTCTATCGAGTTTGTAGGGTTTCAATTGATGGGAAAGTCTCAGGGTGGGCGAGCACAAGGTGGGCAGATCGAGGTATAGTAGAAGAGAAGAAAGAAGAGAAGGAAAGCTGGAGGAGGGGAAGAGGAGGTAATGGGGGAGGGAGGGGGATGGCCGGCGGTGGCAGCGAGAGCAGAACAGGCTGTTGCGTTGCTGACGGGACGGGGAGCTCTCTGGAGCAGGAACAGGAGCAGCTCCAGCTGGACCTGGGGGGACTGGAACGACCAGAGCTGGGGGAGCTGCCGGACTTGTCGCACCCACCGAAGGCGCGGATGGACGGGAGAGCGGGTGGGCAAAGAGAGCCCAGCCAGGCACCGGTACGGGTACTTTGCGGCAACAGGTCCCTCACGCAAACAGCTTTGGTACGTCAGCCCGGAAGAGGTACATCGCTCCCGGTACTGGCGCTGGCCGTCGAGGGGAGGCTGGGGGAGAGAGGGAGGGGGGCACCTCAGTCGGCTTGGAGCTTCGAGTGAGCTCCCCCCCTCTCGCGCAATGGATCTGGGCAGACGGACAAAGCTGGAGCAAGGGCCCGAGGAGGAGTGACAGGATTGGCCGATCTGGTTGGTCAGACCAAGGAGCTCGGTCCTCCACTACACACCGTCACCATCCCTGTGCAGGCCACGAGCGACTGCGTCTTGCACAGAGAGAGCGTACTTGGTATGTCCTGGTGGGCGCCAGGCGACGTTCTCATGGCGGCCATGGTGGCTTCTGTTGTCTTCCGAGTCACCAGTCGGTCCATTCCCGGTTGATGATCGAACCTGTGGAAACCAATGGCCGCCATCCAGTTCGGTTCGGCGTGAGCCTGCGGCGTGCGCCCACGTCCTGCGCCCACGACCTGCGACTTTGGTTCGCAGCAGAAGGGCTTTTCACTCTGGCTGCTGATCAGCACGCTATAGGCCAAACGAAGCTGGTACTTACGCTGCTCTGGTGGGCGGCAGGAAGAGCAGCCTGGAGACTTGGGCAACGTCATCAAGGTCCGTGGCAATGACCCGCCTGGGCTCCCGCGTCCGTTTTCGTCTTTCGTCATTCTTGCGTCGATTCGATCGCTAGTCACGTGAGCGAACTGTTATCCGGAGATTCTCCATACGGATGGCTGACTGATCGAGTCGGGGGGTCCAAGCTTTGGCGACTGAATTGTGGTCGATGGAATGACGCTTGTGTGAGTTAGGCTTTCCGACCCTGGCCTGCTGTTCGGAGTGACCGCAGAGAAGATGCGAATTTCCGGGTGGCCTCCCTGGCTAGGTAACCTGGTGGAGGGGCTTTCGAACAAAGGCGCTCGAATATCCGGAGGGGGGCCGTGAGACAGGTTTGTTTTGATCGTGAGATGAGGTGTCGAGTGGTAGAATGAATGGGGCCTTTTCATAATTGCATTACTATGCGTCACGGCTGTCTCCGCAGACCATGCCGCCTAGAACGAGGGCCACTTCTCGATGCTGACCCCGAATTGCTCGCTTACACGTGACATGTCGCCGTTCAGAGCACTTGTGCTGCCAGGAAAGCCCAGTCGCGAGAGCTTGCGATGCAGGGAGGTGGTCGCCGGCGGTCGACGCAGGGCACAGGGTGTCAAGGTTGGTGCCCGCAGGCTAGTTGCAATAGCGCGGCGGCGTGGAATGCAATTGGGAAGCCTGGGGAAGCCTCGATGATATCGACGGACTCGTGAATGACAGCTGCCACGCACAGGGCGACACCTTTTTTCTGGTTGAGATCATCGTCAACACCTAAAGCTGAAACAACTGATGCGAGACGACCGCACGTCATGAACCCTTTTGATTTCAGTCGTGCCAACGCGCTGGAGATTCTGCCGGGCCAGATGATGTGACACGTCAGGTAGACTGGCGGAGGTGCCATCCCGTTAACCGGCCGGCCATCGATCCCTTCCTGGTTGGGGTAGCATTTCGTGGGCAGGCCAGGGTGGGCGGACCTCATCAGAGTTGACTCGCGAGCATTGTCGGATAGAGAGGTTGAGCTCGTCCCTTGGTTGCTGGGTGGTATTTGGGCTTTGGAAAACATGGACGACGCGTCGTTGCAGTGCCCAACTAGCGAGGTCCAAGTTGCATCGGCCTTGGCTCCTTCTCTCTCTGCATCTTTGTCGGGCATTGGGCGTTCGAGGAGGAATGGGGAGGGGGACGAGGAAGGAAGCATGCATGCACTTCGGGAGCGCCTGCATTGGCGGATTGTACTATGAGTTAGGGGAGGCAATAGGGAAACAGGCAGCTGGGAGAGCGCCGGGCGAAACCCACCGCAAAGGAAGGCGCCCTCCTCAGTAAACAAAACAACTGTCGCGATCTCCCGGAAACAAATCAATACCAAGGCACGCGGCTGGCCCCATAAACTGGAGTCTGGTAGATTTTCGTCTCATGCGAGAAAGACTTTAACATTCGCCCGCTCGGTCACCAGCCCGTGAACCGCTGCCACAAAAGACGAGATTGCGACCCGGGTGCCAGCAATAAGGGAACCATCCCTAAATGGGCATGGTTCAGGCACCAAAACGCCTTGAATGGTACGGCCCCCCTGGCGGTCCCAGCGGCGCGGACAGCGGCCGGGGCCCGAGCCACCTGTGGGCTTTTCACGATGGGTGTGAGAGAGCGGCTGGGTGACCTGTGAGAAAATGCCCTTGTGGCTGGCTTCAGGCTGCCCTTGGGCGCGTCACCAGGAGGCTCCAGGGCTCCAAGCACTGGAAATGGAAGTGCAGGCAACGCAATCTCCACAGGGCACCCCACCTAACCGTTAGACTAGGGGTCGAGTTACGCTGCAGGGGCATTTGCCTGGATGGAATGATCTGTGACAAAAGGAAGGAAGAAGGGGGGGGGGGACCTGACCGGGGCGAACTGGCCAGGTGCACCCGCCGGGAGTGATGAAATTTCCATTCGATACTCATCTCCCATGAGCAGGAAGGAAGCAAGGACGGGCACGATCTGACAGGCAGGTACGGTAATAGGGTCTGGGATGGGCAGCGACATCATTGCTTCCCATGTTCCCATCCTTTTTTTCATCAGTCCAACGACCTGCTGCCGTACTTGTTTCCACCCGCACCTCTCCGTCCGTTCCCTCAAACAAAACGCAATCGCGACTCACTCGCCATTCCAGTGCTTCCTTTTCGTCTGTACCTTTTCCCTCTTCAGCTCGATCGCTGCATCTAATGACACCGTCTCCTTCGCCACACACGATTTATCAACCTCAGCTGTCAGACACGCACAAGCCCAGAACCTGACCTTGTCCACCTACCACATTGATCACCGTCGTGGCAGAGGCTTCGAGCTCAGACATCCGTCGAGAGCCTAACCTTCTTAGCCAGCGCCGGCCGACCTCGAACCTCCACTGGCCGCCGCTTGACGCACTTTTGCTTCTCAGACACGCAGCGACCTGACTCTCGATTCGTGCCGCGCCGTTTCAACGAGGGCCACCACCATCAACATCCATTTTCTTTTCGGACACCACCTTTTTTTTTTCTCCTTTCGAGCGACCTGGCCCGTCTTCCTGTTGCTCTCCTGCTTCGATCGAGCCCTTCGAATTCCCTCTCGCCCTCGGGGAATCACGACACTGAGCTCTTATTGTGCTGCGCCAGATGCTGTGACCGATCTAGCCTCGCCTGAGCCCACATTGTGCACCGTACCAATCTGCAAGGGAAACGCTGCAATCAACAACCGAGGCGGACTCGCTTGCGCCAGAGTATCGACCAGCCCTCGGCAGAGAGATCTCTCTGTGTCAATGTCCACTTGGACGACTTGCTACATGTGCCGCCATGCTGCACACGTTCCTGACAACCACACCTGTTTCGCTGCCGCCTGTATGAGCCAGATGTAACTGACTCTGTTCCGCGCCCACCCCATCGTCCCACCCCCGGTCCCACGTCCCGTGGCGATCATTCTGGTTTCATACCCCAACAGGCGAGCCCGTCAACACCACGACGAGCCAAAAAAGAAATCATACAACCCCATCGACGCGTCCGAGCCCTCCCCCCGGCCGTGCATTCCTTAGAGAGACCCAGCTCCCCCTCCACCCTCTCTCTCTCTCTTTTTCGCGTCCGCCGCTGCCATATCAACGCCTGGGTCCGTCCGTCATGACTCCCACGGCTGTGGCAGCGGATTCTCGCGAGTTCGACCACCACGATCAACACCGCGACCACGGCGTCGCCACCGACGGCGACATGGACCCTTCTGTCGAACGCCAGAAGAGCGTCAAGAACCGCCAATTCAATATTTATGCTTCTCGAGCTCGCAGTCCGAGCCCCGGCGCCCACCACAACCCGAAACCCAATCCACCAACCTCTGACAAGTACGAATCCGAGCACCCCTCGCCAGACGAAGCTCCCCAGCTGCCTCCCCTTCCGATCTCCCCCAGGTGGGACTCACTCGCCAACAACAATAGCAGTTTTTTCCTGCAAAAATCAAACACTGCTCTCGCCGTGTCACCACCAGATCCCCCGCCTTCCGATTCCCTTGCCGAACGGCTCGAGTCCGGCCGCCACACGCCAACCAATGACTTTACCCACCAGCCGCTAGTTTCTCCAATCTCTGAGCCCGAGCCACGAATCTCGACAGACACCGTGCAGAGCCAGAACTTTTCTCGTCCGAGGAAACTCAGTCTCAAACAACCGACCCTCGACTCGGCCAAACCCCGACAAACGCTCTTCCCTTCACCATTCGCCCCTCCGCCCGACCTTCTGCCCGAGCTCGCCTCTCCCCGCGACGGGCGTTCCAGAGGCCAGTCCAACGCCTCCACAAAAACCTCGTCCACCTTTTCGTCCGTTCCCCTACCTCCTGGCAGCGATATCTACGACCCCGGCCGCTCGAGACTGCGGCATGCCACGACGGCCCCGGCGGCAGTGAGGCCCGCTCCATCCTTTACCCAAAACCGCATCGACAGCGTGGGATCCGGCTACACCCGCGACATGGCCCCGTGGATCAGCGCTGACGAGTCAAGATCAAGTTACAGATCCCAACTGACAGCATCAAGCGCCCAGGGCACCTGGATGACGGAGAGGAGCAGCATCCTGACACGAGACAGCTCCGTACCATCCGTGTACGCAGGCCCTGACGAGCCCAGCCTCGAGGACGTCATGGGCATGTACGAAAAGGGTTTTCACGACGACTCGAGCCCAGAAGACGTTGACGATATGCATTTTCACGACAAGAGAAACGACGGGGCCATGAACAGGAGGAACACACGGATCCTCGAGGCTCTTGAGAAGTCGTTGCCCGCGCCCCCGACATCGGGTCTCGGGATGGGCCCCCTGGTCCGGGAATCGACCGAGATGTTCCGCGGCGAGGAGCCGCCGCTTGCTCTGCCCAAATCATCGACATTTGGGGACTTTAACAAGCGACACGAGAACGAGAAGCGGGACTCAGCCAAGTCTCTTCACGAGTCGCCACCCTCACGGCAGAGCCCAGTCCCGATTGAACATGAAGATCCCGAGTCCAGGGACAGATATGGCTTCCGCAAAGCCAACCAGTACGTCACGCGAGAGCAGTACGACACGTGGAACACGGGCTACGTCGAGTACCTCGCCCGCCGACGGAAGAAGTGGGTTGCCTACCACAAAGAGATGGGTCTGTTGACGGACAAACCCGATCGGTTCCCTCCACCCGCGAGCACCAAGACGAAACGATTTGTCCGCAAGGGCATCCCACCCGACTGGCGAGGCGCCGCCTGGTTCTATTACGCCGGGGGGCCTGCCATCTTGGCCGAGTATTCTGGCGTCTACGACGAGCTTCTTACGAAGCAGGTCAGCGCTGTCGATGCCGAGGCCATCGAGCGTGATCTCCACCGCACTTTCCCCGACAATATCAAGTTTAAGCCCAACAATCTCTCGAACAACACGGACTCATCGCGAAGCAGCAACCAGACAACATCGGAAACGGCTTCGAGCGGCGGCGAGGACGGCGAGCCGCGCATGATTTCCTCTCTGCGGCGGGTCCTCCGCGCTTTTGCCATTCAGAACCCTCTCATCGGATACTGCCAGAGCCTCAACTTTTTGGCCGGCTTGCTGCTGCTGTTTCTCGAGACGGAGGAGCAAGCCTTCTGGCTGTTGAACGTCATCACGCGGGTATACCTTCCCGGCACGCATGCAATGAGCCTCGAGGGCTCCAAAGTGGATCTCGGCGTGCTCATGGGCGCCATCCGCGAGTCCATGCCGGCGGTCTGGGCCAAGATTGGCGATGAGATGGACGGAGACCCAAACGAGTCGCGGCCGACGACGAGTGGAGCTTCAGCCGCGAAGAAGGCCAGGTCGAGGCGCAAGCACATGGCCAACAAGTCCGTCTCGACAGACAGGCTGCCGCCCATCACGCTGTGCATGACGGCATGGTTCATGAGCTGCTTCATCGGGACGCTACCGATCGAGACGACGCTGCGGGTATGGGATGTCTTCTTTCTCGAGAGCTCCAAGACACTCTTTCGCGTGGCTTTGACCATTTTCAAGCTCGGCGAGGCGGAGATCAAGGCCATTGCCGATCCGATGGAGATGTTTTCTGTGGTGCAGGCGATGCCGCGACGGCTCATTGACGCCAACGCACTTATGGAATCTTGCTACAAGCGACGCAACGCCTTTGGACATCTCAACCAGGAAACCATTGACGCGTTGCGACAGGAGAGGCGGGACAAGACGCAGCTTGACCGGGACAAGCTGGCGGGCCACGTTACGGACGGCGAATCAAAGGTGCGACGCAAGAATACGCTTTTTGGGCGGCGACCCAAGCGGGACGCAAGCGCATAGGCTTGCTTTGCCGAGTGGAACAAGACATGTAATGAACGCTACGGCATAGAGACGACTCGTTTGCATACGATGGCATGGTGTTTTGGTGTTGCATTTAAGCCCGGAGGAGGGAACGGGGCGGGAAAAGGATGCATCTTGTTTCTTTTGTCTTTTCAGGTCATGGGTCAGGTGTCACATGGTCACGCCCGATAGATACGCAACTGGTAGCATTTGCAAATGACATGAGGTTTGCCGTGGCCGCTGTTTCGCCTCCTCTTGTCTGGGATCTGCAACAAGCTCGCTTTCGTTTGTCCACCCGGAAAGGCCGGAGCCGCGCCCCGGAGTTAGCATCGGACAATGCAGGCAACCCACCAGCAGCACACGACGACCCGGACGGCAAGAGGGACCCGACTGGCAGTCAGGCACTGCACTGCTTATTGTCCGGTCGCTGCTGCGCCTCCCATGTGGGTTTCGCGGTGGGAGTTCTCCGAGGACGTGTGCGTGCCTTGCGTGCCTACGCCTGCCTGCCTACCTTACCTTACCTAGGTACCTTACCTAGGTACCTACCTAGGTACCTACGTACGTCGAGACTGACTGAGCCGCAGCGGAAGGTACGTAACTTCAGTAAGCACGCTCGACGACGTCCCAATCTTTGTCTGTCCACACCTCGTTCGTCTCCCGTCATTCCACACTTCGAGGCATTTATTTACTGGAGGCATTGACATCTCCATCGCCGTGTTTTCTTCTCAGTTGGGCAGCGTTGCAGCACTCATCATTGGCCTGCCTTGGTGGTACTCGTCATCTACGTCAGCATTCAGCCTCAAATCGACCAGGCTAGACATTGTCCGCTCGAAAGGGCAGCTACCAGACAGTACTTAGTCTCTCGTCACCGGCTCCTCAATCCTCGACTGTATCGAATGCCAATTGAAGCTGCTCACTGGCGTGATTCACGCCTTCCGGCTCTTTTTCACCTCTTTCTTTTCTCTCACGGCTCCTCGGCACGCCACCCACCACCATGAGCAGGCTGACCTCGTGGTTCCGGCCCTCGGGTGCGGCAACACCAAACAGCACCCCCGATGGCGCCTCAAACCCCAGCACAGACCAGGATGTCGAAAAGATGTTTCGTGCGACGGACAAGATGCTCATCATGGAGGATGCTCTCGCCGCGGCAGGTCTCATGATGAACGATGACATTGACGGTGCCGTCGAGGCTCTCGGCAAGAATGACTCGGTATTTCACCTGCTCGGTCTCGGCGTCACGCGTTTCATGCGATCGGTGCTCGGCTTTGAAAAGGACGTCATGGCCGAGGCGTCCTCGACCCTCGCCGAGTGCGAGACGCGCGCCTGGAGCGACATGAAGACGGCCCAGCGCAAGGCTGAGAAGCACAGCACCGTCTACCCGCCCGGGACAGAGTACTCACTCGTCGTCGCGCAGAGCCAGCTCATGTCGGCCGTCGTGTCCGTGCTGCACGAGAGCTTGACGGAGGGCCTCAAAGGTTTCTACAAGCTGAGGAAGGCCTACGTCAGTCTCGACGCCATCATCCAGGCCGAGGACAAGGTTCTGGGGACTTCAACGCGCCAAGTGCCTCCTCTGGAGAAGACGGCCACCAACGAGCACATGCCCGGCAGCTTTGACGATGACGAGTTTGTCGATCTGGGCGCTGCCGCCGACGACAGTGACGAGTTTGTCGACGCCAAGGAGACGCCGGGGCAGTCTGGTGCGCAGACGCCGGCGGACCTCGAGAGGGACTTGCAGAAGCTCCAAGTGCAGGATGGCAAGACACAAGCCCCGGTCACGAAGCCTCTGGACAGGCCCTTGCAAGACGAGTCTTTAGAAAAGCTTCCTCGGGACGATAAATCGCAGACGACCACCCCGGACGCCGGCGACGCTGCCCTCCTGACGAATCCTCTCGACATTTTTATTCACTCGGGCGCCAGCATGTGCTTTGGCCTGCTCCTCATCATTCTCAGCATGGTACCCCCGGCAATGTCCCGTCTGCTTTCCATCATTGGCTTCCGTGGCGACCGTGCCCGTGGCGTGCGTATGCTTTGGAGCGCCACCCGCTTCCGCAACGTCAACGGCGCCGTCTCGGGCCTCGTGCTGCTTGGCTACTACAACGGCCTGCTCGGACAAGCCGATATCCTGCCTTCAGCCTCTGATGGGGCGTTTTTCAAGGGCAAGAGCGATGGCCGCGAAAAGGACGTCATTGGGATTCCCCGCGAGAGGTGTGCCGATTTGCTCGCCGACATGCGCATCCGCTATCCCGAGTCTCGACTGTGGCGGCTGGAGGAGGCGCGCGGCCTCTCGCAAGATCGCCGTTTGCGCGAGGCCCTCAAGGTGCTGTCGACGGGAGAGGAGGCCAAGATGCGCCAAGTCGCTGCGTTGAACGCCTTTGAGATGGGCCTCACCGCCCTGTTTGCCGGTGACTGGGTGCTCACGCGCGACACCTTTCTGCGATGCCTCGAGCTCAACGACTGGAGCCACTGCCTCTACTACTACATTGCCGGATGTGCCGAGCTCGAAAGATACCGTGACGCCGTCCATGAAGGAAACGACGAGCATGAGATTCGCCGCCGCAAGAAGAAGACGGAGGAGCTGTGGCGCAAGGCCCCCTCGGTGGCCGGCCGCAAGAAGTTCATGGCCAAGCCGCTGCCGTTTGACCTCTTTGTCCAGCGCAAAGTCGCCAAGCTGGAAGAGCGCGCCAAGGAGATGGGTGCCGATCTCGCCGACGCCGCTGCCAGCAGTCCCGCCTGGGAAATGGCCGCGCTGTGGTGCGGTATGAAGAGGATGAATCACGAGGAGCTGCGGCAGGCCGTGGCAGGCCTCGCTTGGGAGAGGTGCACCGCGAGCGAGGCTGGACTTGCCACGTTGAAAGAGACGCCGGATGAAGTCGCCGTGCGCGCCGTGACGCTCGCTGGTGCGCTGCGATCTCTGGGCCGGCTTGACGAGGCGAGGGCGCTGCTCAAGGCGGATGCCCTGTCGCAGGACCGGTAAGTTGTGTTTTGCTTCTTGTTGAACGTTTACTGACCGGCCGGTAAAGGAACCTCGTCAAGGGACCCCTCAAGGACGACTATGCGCTGCCCGGGGCACACTATGAGCTCGCCGTCATCGCGTGGCTCGAAGCCTGCCAGGGTGATGCGGCTGCCGCGGAGGCCGAAGAGAGGGCGCGTCGGACCGCCAAGGTTAAGGAGTGTCAGGAACATCTCGACGTCGTCATTGCGTGGGAGGCCTTTGTCTTTGATGCGCGCCTGGGCATGCGGGTGCAGACAGGGCTCGAGACGCTCAAGTGGTTCCGCGAGAGGATGGGATAGCGTTCAGCAAGCAACAAGGGAGCATGGGAAAAGGATCAAAATAAGTCAGCTGACCAGGCCGAAGCCTGGATGTGGGCGTTTGCAGCCCGGGTATCTACCGTACAATCCTACGTAACGCCGCGTCCGTCTAACGAGCACATCCAGCGGGGCAATCCACGACCTTTTTTTTTTTTTTTTTTCTTTTTTTTTGGTGTGTTACTCGTCATTCTCCGGCTGGTCGTATTCGTCGTCGTAGTTCTCCTCGTACTCGTTGTAGTCCTCGTCGTATTCTTCGCCGTACTCTTCGCCCTCGCCACCTCCTTCGCCCTCGCCGACAGCCTCTTCGTCGTCGTCGTCGTCCTCCTCCTCCTCTGGCTCAATCTCCCGGTCGCGGAACGCATCACCAAGCACGCTGTTGGCCTGGCTTGTTTGCCCGCTGGCCGTGCCCGTGGCCGTGCCGGGCCCGCCGCCTGGGCCGCTGTTGAGGAGACTCGAAATGGCATCGTAGTTGAGACGCTTCGACATGCCGTGGTGCTTCATGACGTTCTGGGCAGCCTCGATCGGGGTGCTGGCGGGCGACGTCTGGGCCTCGCCGAGACGCGGCTTGTTGCGCTTGCGGGGCCGCTTGGGCTTGCCGGCCTCGAGCTTCCTGTCAAACTCGCGCTGCTGGTTCTTGCGCAGCCAGTCCTGGTTCTCGTTGACCCACACAATCTCCTTGAGCTTGACCTCCTCGGGCGACAGCAGCGCGTTCATGACCTCGACGTCGTCGGCAAACTCGTCCTCGAGGACCTCGGGCGCCATCGAGACGGTCTTGCTGGGCTCGTACTGCAGCGCCCAGTCGGCGTGGAGGCGTGCGCGCTGCTCGGCGCTGGCGTAGGCTGCGGCGTGCTGCATCGTCTCGGGGTCGTTCATGATTTCCGAGATCTGCTCCTCCATATTCTCCTCGTCGTCCACCCACTCCTCGTTGATCGGCAGCGGGTGTTTTGGCGGCCGGCCTTTGGCGTTGCCGGCGACACCGCGAGCCTTGCTCTTGTCGTCGCCAAACGCATCCACGAGCGCCGGAAAGTTGCTCTCGTCCTCGCCGTCGAGCTGCCCATTGAGGACCCTGTCTTCAGCCGATGTCGGCTCGGGCGGCGGCACGGGCGGGATGAGATAGCCGTCCTTGTCGCGGAGGTAGGAGGCGCTCGGGCACGGCACCGATGACAGGTCGGGCCCCGTTCGGATCGGCGGTGGCGCTGGAGACTCGAGTACGCTGCCGTCGCGGTCTGAACCGTCGTCGCCGGTGGTGCGCTTGCGCTTGCGTCGCTTCTCCTCGATCCTCTTCTTGTACTCGTCCGAGTGCCGGTAGAAGGAAGGCGGGTCATGCGAAGGGGGTCCCGCGCTCTCCCAATCCTTGGTGAGAAAGTCGTCAATGGTCAGCTGACTGGCAGCCGTCTCGTTGAACTCCTTCATGCGCTCCTGAATCGTATGGCTCGTGACCTTGACAATGTAGACGACCTCGCGCATGGTACGGCGGAAGTTGTTCATGCGCGCGGCCATCAATAGGCAGGCACCGCAGATACCTGACGGTCGGCGACCCATGATGATCCAGTCCCTGCGCATCGATGTGATGAGGCGAACGGCATCCTCGGCGACCTTGTCGGTCTGCGGTCCAAAGTCGAGCTTGGTCGCCAGCCGGTGAATGATGTCTTCGGGGAAAATGGTGCAGGCGAGACTGCCAATGGGCACCTTGTTGACGAGCGCCTTGAAGCAGCGGCCGAGACGAAAGACGTTGAGCCGCGTCAGGTCGGCGAGATCGAGCATCATGACAAACTGCGTCTCGCGCTCGTTGCCCTCGACCCTCTCCTGCGACCGAAAGGCGTAGTAGATGCAGGCGGCGCAGACCATCTGAAGGGTGCGGCCCTGGGTGAAGCCCTGGCCCATGGCGAGCTTAAACGTGGCGACGGCCTTGTCGACAATGTGCGGGCGGGGATTGCCAGCGAGACGCCAGACGTAGCCGTGGATGAGGTTCTTGGCGTCAATGATGGTCTTGTCGCGCTGGCTCGAGCCGGCACCGCGACCTCCGGGGCCAAACGTCCGCGCACCGCCCTGGTCGGCCGAGATGTAGCTGCCCTGCACCATGGCAGCACCGGAGGACGTCTCGCCGAACTGGACCTCGGCGACAATGTTGCTCTCCTCAGCGATGCGACCACACCCGTGGCAGATGCCGTCGACGACTTTGGGGTTCGTGCAGTGCTTGTTGGGACACTTGGGCCCGCTCGAGGACACCATGGCCGACGCGCGTTTGTTCGCTGCGGCGGCGGCGGCGGCATCCTTGGCTGCCTTGAGTCGGGTCGCCTCGTCGCGCTGCACGCGAGCCATCGTCTCAGCGAGACCACGGGGCCGCTGGAACGGTTTGGTGGGCTTCCTGGCGGGAGGCGCCATTTTGAAGGCGTTGGAGGTGCCTCCGTGGGCTTTACTTTGATGTTTGGAGAATGAAGAGAGGTATATCGATGAGTTTGCGTTGACCTGTCAGGGAATCTGGCCGTATTCGCCCCCGTTCCTTCCAAGGCAGGCAGTTGCGGGGCGCTCGCCAGAACCGACGATCCTGACTAGTCGAAGAGCAACCAGAGTTCTCGGTCTGCGCGAGCTGAAAGCTGAAAGCAATGCCTTCTGTTGACATGGAGCAGGGCAGCTGCTCAAGGTCGCGGTTGAGGTTGAGTCGAGGTGAGGTTGGAGGTGGGCCAGCTCTGTGTGGCGGAAGCCCCAGTGGAATTTTCGCAGCGGGGTGGGCGACGAAATTTTGGTCGAGAGGGCAAGCGCGAGCATCCACGATGGGGATGAGTCAGCCATGATGGAGGCATCGCGTTCGAGCCCGGATGGGATGAACGACACTGCACTTTGCTGCTGCCTGCCGAGGATTGACACGCATGTTCTACAAGGACGATCAATGCAACTCCATCGTCGTTCTTCATACGGATTACTAAATTACAGTAATTTCCATCGAGAAGCCTTGCTCATCAGGGCAGCTCCGCTCGACCGCCGATGCCCGACAGCCCAAAGCGGTATCACCGCCCCCCTCCCTCAGTGCCATCGACGGCTGACGGTTCCCTGGGCCGGATGCCGCTGACTGTCATGGCGTCGGAGTCGGGGCGATCGCTCATTGTGATGAGTCTCATGCGGGGCATCGAGTAACTCGTTCCCCTCATGCGGGGCACCGTACGCCCTTGTGCTCGGGCGCACGCCGTGGTGTCATGGGTGGATTCGCAGCATATAAGTCGGCGCAGTCCTGGGCCGAGTCAACTCTGGGCCGAGTCAACGTCATCTGTCAGACGTGCTTCAGATTTAACGCGCTCATTCCTCCCTGAACTTACACGCTCGACACCCCAATTTCAACCTCGCCACCATGTCCTTCAAACTCGAGGCCGGCCCCGGCACGGATGTCTGGAAGAAGCACCCGTCCTGGGACGTCTACAATGGTAAGCACATTGTCAGATGCCGCCGCGAACCCTACTGACGAGCAGTCCCCACGCACGCCCTCCCCAAAAAGCCGCTGACGTCCTTCCGCTCGGCGCGCCTGACGTTCAGCGCCAAGTGGACTGAGCAATACGACCAGGCCGGCATCCTCTTCACGCTCGAGCCGCGGAACGCCTCGGACGAGAAACAGAGGAGATGGGTCAAGACGGGCCTCGAGTACTACAACGGCACCCCGCAGCTGAGCACCGTCGCCTGCGATCGTTACGCCGACTGGAGCATCACGCCGCTGTCTGCCGTTGGACCCACAGACGGCCCCCTGGATTTCGTCGTCGAGCGGAACGAGAGCGAGCACGGCACGAGCATCTGGATCTACTACGCACCACCGGGAGGCAAGGAGCGCGTGGCTCTGCGCGAGGTCGGCTGGTTCTTTGCTGACGGCGCCGACTGGGACCTCGAGGTTGCCGCTTTCGCTGCGCGGCCGGCCGAGAAGACGGACGGCAAGCTGGAGGTGGAGTTTTCCGGGTTTGAGGCCAAGTGGGAATAGGCGGAGGAGACAGACAGCAGTTGATCACGAAAACCAGGACATCACGAGCAACATCAAGTGAGGCGGCCGAATTTCTCATTATCTCGCCCTGATGAGGGCTCAAGCCAGCCGGGGCGTCAGCGTTCCACTAGGGAGCCGCATCGCGCCCAAAATCATCAAGATCATCATCTCCTCCAATGTGACAAAGGAGACCGCTGCTATATCGCAAAGCGGGTGTGCCAAGTACAGGCCGAGTGCCCGCCATCTCTTTCCGTGAAGAACAAAAGAAAACATGCCAGTCTGCTATCTTCAGAGATGCCGGGCTTCTATCCGCAGCGGGGGGTTCGTCCAAGCGCCCCCCTTGCCGCTGCAGGAGAATGGAGAGAGTTGGGATGAGTCGTTCATCCGTATATGCCCGAACGACGGCAAGTGAGTGGCAATTTGTCAGTTCCGTTTTTTTTGGGTACTTTTTGTGGTTGATTGCCGTGTTCGGCATGCAGCAGCAAACCCATTCGTAGTCGTGTTCCTTACCTGGGAAGCCCCGAGGAGGCAGAATTCCATGGTAAGGCAAGCCACTGCCCCAAATTCAAACGCCCCAGAAAACTGAGTACCCATGAAACAGGAACGGGGAGGCTTTGTGTCTAGGTCCCTCGCTCCCATGTGTCAGAACAATGGACGGCCCCCGAATGGATCGCCAATCTGACATGGGGGCCACAGAAGGAAGAACGCCAAAACGCCTGCCACCATTCCGCTTTACGTCCCGGGGTATCACAATTTAGGGACAGTCCGAAGCATGGCTCGAAAAACACAGAAAACACACACGTAGCAGAGAACACACTTAGACAGTCTTGGGTGAACGGGCGTTGCTCACGTCAATGACGTCGTCCAGGTGGTTGCACATGGCGACGAATAGGTCGAAAAAGAGTTTGCTGCCGCCGCGCTCCATCTCGGCCTGCATGGTCCCGCTCCTCTTGAATGTCTTGCGACACCGGATGATCAGGGCGAGGTAGTGAGCGCGCAGTCGCGAGTCCGAGTCGGGCGTGTGGGCGTAGGCGTACTGGGCGGAGCGCAAGATCGTGCCGACATCAATGCCGGACTGGAGACCTTGCTTGCGCAGGGCCAGCCTCTTGAGCTCCTCGAGCCCGTACCGCTCCGCAGAACAGTAGACGGCCGTGTCGCGGAGGAGGTGCTGCCCGTACGCTGCCACGTAGACGGTGGCGTCGGATTGTGGCCCCATGGCGGGGCTTGCCGCCGAAGCGGAACTGGCGGCGGCGCGGCCGCCTCCGGGGGTATATGTGTCGACGTAGGGCGAGGTCTGCGGTGTTCCCCGTACGGTGTTCTCGAGCTCCCAAGAGTTGCGGTGCTTGTTGTGCCTGAGGCACGGGTAGTAGTCACCCTTGTAGAGGTACTCGAGAACGGCGGAGAAGACCTCGGGTTCTTCGTCGGGAAGGGATATTCTCTTGCTCTGCGCGTCGAAAAAGTGGCTGTCGCGGCACGCCGATTCGAAAAACGGCGCTTGGCGTAGCACGTCCTCGTGCGCTGCAAATAGCCGCCCCTCACGCCCGACCGTCAGGGTGACGATGGGGGCGGGGGCCAAAGAGGTGCTCTTGACCGCCGGTGCTGGCACCGGCTTGGCCTGAGTCTCCTCGGTGAGCGACCGTTGCAGTCTCGACAGCTTCTGGGGATCCCGGACTGAGTTGTTCTTCTTGAGGCGCGCAGCCTTGTCGACTCGGCTGGGGTCTTGCGACCTGAACGAGCGCTTGAACATGGTTGCTGTTGCGAAGAAGAAAAAGGTTGGCGAGTGCTCGGGATTATCGAAAGACGGTATGTCGTTGATCGTACTTGTAGAGAGCGACGAAAAGAGCGGCGAGAAGAGATTCGGAGAGGGAGGGGGGAGAGAGAGAAAACGCACGAACAAATGATTGACGGAGGGCCCGGGTGGAAAATATCTCAGAGAAGGACGTGTAAACGAGCGGACTAGGAGATATCCCAGGTGTGACTTTGCGACCCAGTTTGCTGTGGTGAAGAGGGGGGGAGGGGGGAAACCAAACACAAGTCCGTGATGGCGGGGGCTGCCCGTGTTATTTATCTAGTGCTGCCTTGTGAGGGCGGGGGAGGGGCCACGCCAGGCCAGGGGCAGGCACGGGCACTAACAGGGGCCCCGGTGGCTGGGCGTGCTCCGCGTCAACAACAAAACACCACTGGCTCGGGTTGTACCACCGTGACAATCTGCACAGCCCGTCCTCGACCATCCAGTCAGCGAACGCAACATGCTTTCATCGATTGGGCATTGGCGGCGGTCAGAGAGCCCAATGGCACTCGTGACTCGGCTTGGTCATCGAGGACACCCGGCTCAGGCAGCAGTCGAGCTGAAGCGCCCGACGAGGGTTCTAGGCCAAGGGATCAGCAAGGACGTGCCAGCATAGCACTACACAGCACTACACAGCACTACACAGCACTGCACAGCACGACAGCGCAGCACGACACATCAGACAGCTGCCGAAATCCCGTGGACGTTCACGTGATCGTCCACAGCCTGACTTCGTCACTGTTGACCACGATTACCCCGCTTGTGTCGTGTACTCGCAGGCAAATGCTGAACAAGCAAAATGTCTGATGAGGTCTCAAGACTTTGGCTTCACTCGCCCGGACCCCATTGGGCGGGCAATCCCGATTGTCAACGAGTGCTCTGCTGAATACTTCGACGGGGGTCTTACCGGCTCCAAACCATGTCTCGAGCACGGGCTTCGGGGCCATCCGCAGTCAACATGGGGCGACGAGGATCACGGGACAGCTGCCGACAGCAGCGCCGAGTTACTTCGGGCTTCACTTCGGAACTGCAGTTGGGCCTAGGCTGTCAAAGAAAAGCAATGTCACCGCTACCCAACAGTTACCACTTTTGACCGCGTGACCGCCTGGCTGACGGCTTCCCCAAGGCCAGAACGCGGACGTACGGATCGAATGCCAACGACATTGGTGCGATGTGGTGCAAGAAATCAGAATAGCGTCTCGCAACTTCGTCAACAAGCTGGAGGGAAATACAGAAGTGAGGAAAAGATTAATGTCGTGACTCATGCTCGGAGCAGCATCATTGTGAAGGTAGGGGTGCTTGAGGATGTCGTTTGCGTATTTCTGGTGGTTTCACGCACAGTCGCCGACCGGACGTAGATAGTGTACAACCTTGCAGCTATAGCATCCTGTCATCTTAACAAGACGAGGCTAAGAACAAAGTCTGGGTAATATCCACGCATGTTCGATCAAACCGCGATGTAGCTATGCATGCACCTGTATCACCTTCAAGAGGTTTGTGGCATAGAAGCAACGATGAATTAACGAAGGGCTTATGACGCTCAGGGCAGATTGTCACAGGAATCTCCTCGAATTGGGTTGTCGAAAACCATTTACTTCTATCATCAACAGACAGCGAGTTGGAATGATGGATACGACTGTTGACCAGCGTATCCGTGAATGTTTGGGTTTGTTCCTTGGTGACGTCTCTACTGCAAGAACATGCCCGTGCCTCCAGCTGAGAACAAAAAATGGGTTGGAAGCATGGTTTTATTAGGATACGCAAGACGGATCAGTTCTAGGTGGACCGCACAGCCACGGACGCTCCTCCATATCCTACCACTTCTCTCTGTCGTCCACACACATCCTGCTCGCAACCCCCAACTTAATCATCGCGAGCGGCGGCGGCAGCAATTCGCATGCGAGAAAGCTGGAATGACTTGACAATCGTCTCTCGAATCGCGATAAAGCCGTAGACGAGGGCAAATACTGTCCATTGTCAGTGGCATCCCCCAGAAGTAGGCCACAACATACTGATCGGCGACAGCACGACGAAACCAATCGTGTTTGCGACAACAGCCTCCCGCGAACCTGCCTCATCACCGTCTAGCCAGAAAGGACCGGTTCCCGTGACGGTCCTGCCAACAGCAGCCCAAGCTACGTAGAGCCCGGAAAGGAAAAGGAGCCCGAAGATGTGGGCACCAATGGCATACGGACGCTTGACGCTGTTGAGAAACAGAATCTCGACGAGAACTATCAAAGTGGAGATGACGAAGAGGTTCAGTATTGCAAAAGCCTCAAACCAACCCTCACCAAACATGTCCGTGAGTGGCGTCTTTCCGGCAGTGCCGTAAGGCAGAAGAGGTGACTGACTGATGCCAAAGTCTCGAAGCTCTGCGGGCGACTTTGACATGCCCAGACCCGAAGGTTCTGGCTCAGCAGGTGAGCTGTCATCCCCAGAGCCTGCGTGAGGCAGCGTGACGAGAAAGTACAGCATCGTGTTGATGATGGCGAAGATGGACGTTAAAAAGTAGAAGAGCGTAAAGTAGAACTGCTTCCGGAGGCTGTTCATGTTGGCTGGAAGCGAGAGGAACCGCAGGACCCGATACTCCCAGCCGGATCGGCGATCTTCAATGCGCGGGAAGTAGAGGTGGGTAAAGGTCCAGGACTGTCTGGTTAGCTTGCACCCAAGGCCGTGACCGGGTGGCATACAAAGACGATCGCGTGGTAAGCCAGGAGAAGGCCGAAGCTGATGATTTCGAGCTCAAAGATGATGCGCCAGTCCGAAAACTTGGACTCTTCCTGCTCCACCTTGTAGTCGAGGATCATGATGCTGGCGGCAATGAGGTAGGCGAGGAGGAAGCCACGGATGTAGAAGAGTGCATTCTGGGGAAGCTATCGCCACGGCGAATGGCACACTCGAAGGAATGCGGGCTGCGAAGGTTAGCGAAGTAGCGAAGTGATCGCTCGAACATACGTGATCCTGTGTTCGGCCATATGCAGCTGGTGTGGGTAATCCGCTGGGAGGCGCGAGCAGGGGCGTGGTGATTGACGATTCGTCCATTGCGGGCGATGCGTCGATAGCGAATGTTGAAAGTGATGCTGGTCACGAACAATCGTCGGACATGTACTGGTGATGCAGAGTGTGTTGATGCGGGCATTCTACGGTTGAGCTTGAAATGGCTTTCGTCCCTCTTGGCTGGTGATGGTGGCTGGCTTTCTACTGATGAATGTGGCAAGCGCGACACGTGCTGCGCTTCCCTCGACCGATGCCACGAATATAGTGGTAACTTCCTAGTGAAGTTATACGATACCTTCCATTCAAGTGGCTTTTACAGAACCAACACAATGATTGAGACGTCACTCACAGCCCTCCTCCAGGGACGTATTCGACCATCTCAAGGTTGGGGTTTGGCATGGAATGGCATGAAAGGCACCAGTGGGGTGGCCCACCTGGTCCGTGCACGAGCCTCGCTGGCCTGAACTAAGCTTCAAGCTTTATCGCGAGCTGCCTCCAAGCTGTCCATCCCACTCCGCGAACAACGAACCCCGCGACGCCGTCCAGCTCGCAAACCCGACGTCTATAGCCCGAAAAGACGTGCTTCGACAGTCATCATGCTCTCCAGCCTCAAGAACCCGCGGCAGGCGGCTGCCCAGCTCCTCAACTTCGGCCTCATCCTGTCGACGGCCTTTATGGTTCGTGGCTCGCCGCCCTGATCGCTGACCTTGCTGACCTTGACCTGCAGATGTGGAAAGGTCTTTCCGTGATTACCGACTCTCCCTCGCCCATCGTCGTCGTTCTTTCCGGCTCCATGGAGCCCGCCTTCCAGCGTGGCGACCTCCTCTTCCTCTGGAACCGAAACCTTCTCCGCGAGACCGATGTTGGCGAAGTTGTCGTGTACAATGTCAAGGACAAGGACATCCCGATTGTCCACCGCATCGTGCGGAAGTTTGGAGCTGGGTGCGTACCTTCTGGGACTTTGTTGATGGCCGGACTGACAAAAGCAGCGCCTCGGCCAAGCTGCTTACCAAGGGCGACAACAATGCAGCCGACGACACGGAGCTCTACGCGCGCGGACAGGACTACTTGGAGAGACAGGACATCATTGGCAGCGGCACGTTACCAGAAGCACCCCTTGCCAGTCCCGACTAACACGTTGCAGTGGTTGCCTACATTCCCTTTGTCGGATACGTCACGATCCTCCTCTCGGAACACCCTTGGCTAAAGACGGTTATGCTGGGAATCATGGGACTTGTTGTTGTGCTGCAGAGAGAATAGCGGACCCTCGACTGACGCGGAATTGATACCATCGGCTGCCCTGGAGCTTGGCCTTGCCAAATATTTGACACGCTTTACGATCGATTGTGGATGTCGAGGAGAGGGATTGCAAACGATGCAGCCGTCAGCCCTCTAACTACTGACTGGATTCACACCACCTAGAAACCTGAGCACACCTGCGCAGACCATATGCAGTGCAGTGGACCAGAAACGAGATTGCTCAGCGCCCGTAGCCTTAACCGTGGAGCGGCACCACTCGTCGTCCAATGACCCTGCGTGGATCCAGGGACCCGTTGACAAGCGCTTGGCAACGGCCAGGGGGGCTCTGAGCATGGGAGCCAGGGGCTGCTCCCAAGCGGGCTAGACTCGCCGCTATCGACGGCACAGCGCGCTGAGTGTCTGGAGGAAGACGGTTGCCTGTCTGTTTATGAGCTGCAAAAGAAAAGGGTCCCCCTCCCGCGATGATTCCATTTCGTCGCGTCGCCTGTACGGTCGTTGCGCCGAGTCTGTCGCTTCTTTTCCTTCTCTTCCTTCTCTTCTTTCACTCTGTCGCGCTCATTGACACCATCAAACCGATTAACGACATACAAGTGCCTCGGCAAGTTTGCAGACATGCATTCCAAGGCGGCAGAGTCGAGCGCAACGGCGCACCCTTCTTCGGAGAGACCAACGACGCCCACCCCCGATGCCCAGCCGACGGTTGCCCGCCAAACCCAGCCGCCGCTGATCAACAACGTGCAATCATTCGTGCAACAACCATATTTGTATCCGCCGCAACCACCGCTCTACGGACCTGGGCCGCGTAAACCTCGCATCATTCCGTTCACGAGATCGTGGCACATTGCCAAGATTGTGTTGCGATCGGTCGAGCTCGCCTGTGCCATCATCGTCATTGCCCTGACAATCGCCCTCATCTCCGTCGCACTCTACGCTGGCCATCTTCCGTTGGCTCTGAGCCTGCCACCGGTGCGTACTTGACCAGCAGCTCGTTGGACGTGTCCTTGTGCTGACTGCCCAGGCTTGCATGTGTGTCCTGTGGGAGACAGCAGAGTTCATTACTCTCTGCGCGCGAGGCGGCAAGCAGGGCATCCACCCAGGAGCTCACGTCGGCGTCCACCTCGTCACGTGGCTGTACTGGGCTCTAGGTATTGTCTGTATGGGCATGTTCTCCTTCTACCGAGGTGACTACCGAGACAGCTCGGACTTTGACTATGGCATGGGCCTCAACTATGGCATCATCGGTACCAGCGCGGCCGCGTTGTGAGTTTTGTCTGGCTCTTGTTGACGAGTGACCATCGCTGACATGTCCCAGCCTCGTCACCTTTACCTTGTTCGTCCGCGCCTGCGTCGAGACCAATCAACGCAACCGTCAGCAGCGGCAGATTTTTGTCATGGCTGGAAACGGCGGCCCCTTTTATGTCATGCCGCAGGCACAGGCGGCCTCGCTGATGCAGCAGTATCCGCAAGCTATGCCTATGCCTGGTGTCTATCCCGGCGCCCCTCAATATCCTCCCGCGCGAGACTATAAGGTCCCAGTTACAGGCGGCGCACCAGCGCATCCCGTCATTTCGCCTGCCGATGGATCGTTCTACGGTCCGGGAAACCCTCACCAACAGCAATCTTGAGCCAGCTGCCGAGCCGATCTAATGTCTAATCCATATTTTGATACCCTGAAAACATTCTTGCCCATATGCGCACCTTTTAGCACAAGTGACCCGATTAGATATCTGCAAACCTACTTTCAAGTCAAGTCAAGTCACTAGACAAACATAACACAGCTTGCACAGCGGCAAACATATTCTCATTCAGCTTTCCAGTGGAACTTGGCCGCAGGATGGTCAGGCGGTGGCCGTGCCGCACCCTTCTCGCCACGCAGGTTCTCTCGGTACGTGCCGCCGGGAACGGCGTATCCCTCCCACAACAGCCCGCGCTGCCTCAAAACGGGGAACAGGTCAGAGATGATGTCCTCAAAGGAACCAGGCATCAGCGCATACGCGAGATTGAACCCGTCAACATCGGCTTCAGCCACCCACCTCTCCATCTCGTCTGCAACAAAGTCCGGCGTACCCACGACCGTCGCGCCGAGACCACCGACCTTGATGTGGTTGCCCACCGTGTGCTTTGTCCACTTGGCCACGCCCGGCGCTGACTTGCTCCAGGCTTCGACTGCCGACCGTATGGCATTCGACTCTACGTGCCGCAGCTCTTCGTCGTCGCCGTACTTGGCCAGGTCGATGCCCGTCCAGCCACCGAAGAGGGCCAGAGCACCGTCCTCGGAGCCATAGCTAAGGAATTCCTCGTACCTCGCCTGCGCCTTCTCCTGCGTGCTCGCAATGACCGGGCACAGCAGAGCAAGGAACTTGATGGAGGCAGGGTCACGCCCGTACTCATCGCGCGCCGCCGCTCTGATCTCGGCAATGTTCTTGGCAATGACAGATGGCGAATGGCCAGCGACGAAGATGGCCTCGGCGTTCTTCGCCGCAAATGCCTTGCCAGCCCGCGAAGTGCCGGCCTGAAGAATGACCGGTGTTCTCTGCGGCGACGGCTCACAAATGTGGGGGCCCGGCACCTGGTAAAACTTGCCGACGTGATCAATCGTCCGGACGAGCTTGGGGTCCGTATAGATGCCCGTCTCGCGGTTCAGCTTGACGGCGTCATCTCGCCACGAGGATTGCCTGGGCTGTCAGCTACATTGAGACGCACGACGTGAAAAATCGAGGCTCACCAAAGCTTGTACATGACCTCGACATACTCCTCAGCCATGACGTATCGCTCGTCGTGCTCCGGCTGTTGGGTGTGGCCAAGGTTACGGGCCGCTGAATCGAGGTAGCCCGTGACAATGTTCCATCCGACACGCCCTCCCGTCAAATGGTCAAGAGTGCTGAGACGACGCGCGAGATGGTACGGCTGTTCGTAGGTCGTTGCGACCGTGACGCCGAAACCCAGACTCTCCGTCGCCGCAGCCATGGCTGACACTGTCATCAAAGGTTCGTTGACCGGCCACTGCGCTCCAGAAACAATGGCAGGATCAGGGTTCTTGGGCCCCTTGTACACATCGTAGGCGCCCTAGACTGTCAGGATGCATTACACCATGAACGGACATCATCACTCACCAGCACATCGGCGATGAACATGCCGTGGAAGCCGCCCTTCTCCAGCAGCTGAGCCAACTTGACCCAGTGCTTAATGTTGTTGAACTCGGACGAGTGGTCATCCGGGTGCCGCCAGAGCCCCGGCGACTGATGGCCGCTGCATGACTCGACAAAGGCATTCAGAATGAGCTGCTTCTTGGGGGAAGCCATGGTGCTGGTGATTGCGGCGAGTGTCTTCTCTCTGTCTCAATGGTGTGCTCGACGCGATCCCCGTTCTCAACGCGAATCTCCTTGCTCTTTAATACACAATGACTGAATGGCTGAATAGCCTTTCAATAGCCTTGCCGAAATGTTCGTCCTCAAATGACCCCCGCCGACTACCCCTCGATGACCCATGTCGCATCGCGATGGCGCGATATACCCGCGCAATGAGATGCCCGGCGAACAAGTTCCGATGGCGCATGCCGACCAATCGTCTTACACGCAATGTATGTCGCACAACTGCCGAGCGATGTCGGTCGTGCTGGTTTGAAGATCAATGGGGCCATTTTCCTTCAGACATTCGAACAATCTTATCTGGGCCATACGGTGGTGAACCCGAGTCTCGTAGGATCACCTCCTCGTTGGGTACCGATGCAATCACGACATATTTAGCGGCGTGCCCTCATCTTGAGCGCGGGATGTTGACCCGCGCGTTCGGATGCCTGCCACGTGCGTTGTCTCGAGCTCAATCGCAGGTCGATATCAAGAGGCAGTCCCAGCGTTCTGGTTTCGCTCTCCCCGTCTCGCTTCTTTCGGTATCGCTATTTGCTGTTGTCCATACCATCCTGCTTAAACCACACACTGCCAAGCGAACAACATGGCTGGAGGTGCAGCATCGGGCGATGTTTCCGACAGCGTCGTGGCACCGCCTCTCCCGCAGTTCGCTGCATAGTGAGTGTCTCTCAGATATCGTGCTCGTGCTCGTGTTCGACTGACCTTTCTTAGCATCGTTGTCGTCGTCATCGGCTTCATCTTTGCTGCCGTCATGATTGGCATTACCCACATCCTCAAGCGTACGGTCGGTGAAGACAACAAGAAGACGGAGATGTTCATCACAGCCAACAGGACTGTCAGCACTGGTCTCACGAGTTCGGCCGTCATCTCGTCGTGGCTCTGGAGCACGGCTATGTTGGGAAGCACCCTCGTCGGCTACAACTTTGGCGTCGCCGGTCCCTTTTGGTTCGCCGCAGGCTGTTCCCCCATGATTGTCTTCTTCTCTCTCCTGGGTATCGCCTGCAAAATGCGTGTCCCCCAGGCGCACACCCTGCTCGAGATTATCCGCATCCGCTACGGCAAGGTCGGCCACATTGTGTGGATCGTACTGTGCCTCATCAACAACATTATCGCCGTCGCCAACATGCTGCTGGGCGCGAGCGCAGCCATCTCAGCGCTGTACGTCTTTTTTCGTTCACCCCTATCCTGGCATGAGCTGACTATGTAGCTCTGGCATGCACGTCATTGCCGCAACGTTCCTCCTCCCCGTCGGTGTCATCTTGTACACCTTTGTTGGCGGCATCAAGGCCACGTTCCTCACCGACTATGTCCATACGTTCATCATCACTATCATCATTTGCTTCTTCACGATCAAGGCCTTCTTGACGCCCGAGATTTCGTCGCCTGCCCATCTCTATGAGCTGATTGTGGCCGCTGGCGAGGCACACCCCGTCAGCGGTAACCACAACGGCTCCTACCTGACCATGACGAGCCACGGCGTACGTCTGCCACCCTCATGAACTATCTCTCCACCGCTGACATTCACAGGCCATGCTGTTCGGTATCATCCATGTTCTCGCCAACTTTGGCCTCGTCGTCATGGACACGGGCTTCTTTGTCAAGGCCTTTGCCGCTCGTCCCCAGGCCGTCGTACCTGGGTACGTCATTGGGGGTATTGCCTACTTTGGCATCCCTTGGTGCCTGGGAACGCTGATGAGCTTTGTCGCCCTGGGTCTTGAAGGCGAGGAGATCTTCCCGACGTATCCTCGACGCATGTCCGGCACGGAAATCTCCAATGGCCTTGTGCTCCCGTACGCTGCCATTGCCATTGCCGGCAAGGGTGGCGCCACGGCGATCCTGCTCATCACCTTCATGGCCGTCACGTCGACTCTGTCGGCCCAGGTCATTGCCGTCTCGTCCATCATCAGCTTTGACATTTACCGCCAGTACATCAACAAGGCCGCCACCGACCGTGATGTCATTCGATGGAGTCACATCGGCGTCGTCTTTTTTGGCCTCTTCTCTGCTTGCTTTTCAACCGTGCTTCACTATGGCAAGGTCGATCTCGGCTGGACGCTGTACATGCTGGGCGTCTTGACATGCCCCGGCATCTTCCCGACGACCTTTGCTATTCTCTGGAAAAAACAGTCTACCGTGGCTGCCGTCGTCTCGCCCATCCTTGGTCTCTTCACCGGTCTTGCTGTCTGGCTCGGCACTGCTCAAGCGCTCTTTGGCGAGATCAGCGTCGCATCCACCGGTCAAGCGGCCCCCTGCACCTGGGGCACGACGGCATCTGCGTTAAGCCCGGCGCTCTACTCTGTCGTTATTTCTCTCGTGAAGCCTGCCAATTTCAACTGGGCCGACTTCCGCAACGAGAAGCTCACTCTCGATGGTACGACCCTGAACGTCGAGGAGTCGGACTATCAGACAAACAAGGCCCAGCTCAAACGTTGGGGCCGCCTCAGTGCGTACTGGTCGCTAGCCACGTTCTTCGGACACTGGGTCCTGTGGCCTCTGCCAATGTACGCGGCCAAGTATGTCTTTAGCGAGAGCTTCTTTGTGGCCTGGCTTGTCCTTGCCATTATCTGGGTGTGGATCACAATGTTTGTCGCCGGCTTTTTCCCGATCATCGACGGGCGCAAGCAAATCGTGGATGTCATTCAAACACTACGAGGGCGCAGCAAGAAGCCTGAGACGAGCGAAAGCGAGGGACCCGCGACGCCCGCCGAGTCCGTGGCCTATGGCCAGAAGGAGTAATGTCATTGTGAGTCATTTGGTAGCTAATGCAGGCATAATGCTAAATTCTCAATGCCGTGTTTGTTCGTTGCCAGCCCCTAGACCAGTCGTGGCGTGAAAGCTGCCTTTTTTACAGACACTGTGAGTACCACTGGTTCGAGGCCCTGCACGTACCCTGCGAGCAGCACTTTGCTCCGTTCCAGCCCTGACCACCGCACTGCCCGTAAAGCGCTGCGCAGCTGCCTGAGGGCGGGGGCGTCGTGGGAGGCATCGTAGGAGGTGTGGTCGGGGGTGTGGTCGGGGGCGTCGTGGGTGGGCTCCCCCCGGAGTTCAGCTTGCTTCGCACAAATGTCAGTGCCGCCTGGCCGTAGACGCCGCCGTATCCCTGGTGAACGGCCTGGTTGTTGCCGGTGCAGCAGTACGGGTCGGGCGAGTCGCAGTAGTTCTGGATCTTGCTGCCCGAGGGACAGACGAAGCCGGCAGGACGCGCGGCGAACTGACGATGGTTAGCTGCAGTTTCACGGTGCCTGCTGAACAACAGATGCAGATGAACTCACCCCTTGCGCCGTGCAGGTGCCGACGTTGTACGAGAACCCAGCTCGGTACCGTGGGCTGCCCATGAGGATGGCAGCCTTGACGGCAGTGACGGCACTCGCAGTCAGGGGCACGGCCGTGTTGGTGATGCCGGAGCCCGGGTCGCCGCCGCCGCACAGGGCATTGTCCATGATCTGGCCGCCCTGGGAGTACCCGACGAGAACAATCTGCGTGTTCGGGCACCTCTGGTTGAAGCTGTTGACAGCCGAGGCGACAGCGTTGGTGCCCTGCATGGCCGAGTTGCCGTAGCTGATGCCGCCGCAGGAGCTCTGGCCGCCGCACGCTGGGTACACGATGGCCTCGGCAGTCGAGCCGGGGTACGCGTTCAGGATGAGGTTGACAACGGTGCCGGCCGAGCCATAGCCGGGCCCGACGGTGGTTTCACGGGCGCCGAAAACGTGGATACTGGGGCAGCTCTGACGCTCAATGAGACCCGCAGAAGCGACTAGGGCCTGGGCGGCGAGGAGGAGAGCGAACGTCTGCATTGTGATGGTGTGGATGAGTGAGGCGTCATGTCTCCCTTCTCCCAGGGCTCGGCGACGACCCTTTTATATGCTTCGGACACTGCAAAAAGCCCCCGTCAGACCCCATCTCAACGTCTTCGGGAGATTGCTTGATCCCGCTACAAAAGGAGCAACGTCCGACGACCTCCGTGTCGGTTGCATTCCGCTGGACCGTGCTCGGGTCACACGGCAAACAACATCGTGAAAGCTTGGTACCGTAAAACGTGGCGGACGCTGTCATTAGCCGCGTCCCCTGGCTAGATCATCTGCGAGCGGTGTCGACGGGTGAGCCTCACGCCGGCTGAATTGCCCGATAGTTGAGGGTGCGCGGACTTGCCTGAAGCCACGCGAGGGGCGGATAGATGAAGGCTTGAGCTGAATTCAGGCTAATCCCCCTCGATGTCGGGACTTGAGCAGGGTTTCCCCACACAAAGCATCACAACCGGCAGCCAATGCAACAGTATGCGAGGCCATGACTCGCGGTCAAAGCGGGAGTGAGCAAAGAAAAGAGGGCATTCATTCATTATTATCTTACGCCGCGCGCCTCACGCCCCAGTCAGAGGCCCAATGCTTCCCTCCGCCCCTTGCTCGAGGCATCTAGGTACGGGGCCTCGCCCAGAGAGCACACGCGGTCGCCGGCTCGGGCCTCGTCGTAGTCGTACGTCGCGCAGTGCCAGGTGCTCCTGTTGTCCCAGATGGCAAGGTCGTTCTTGCGCCACTTGAAGCGCACCTGGGCGTCGTGGTTTTGCGTCAAGAGGTTGAAGATGTACGCCAGCAGAACATCCGACTCGTCCTTGGTCACGCCGTTGATGCGCTTTGTGAAGCCCCTGTTCACGTAGACCGACTTCCACCCAGTGACGGCTTTTCGAGGTTAGCATTGCTGGATGTTGCGATGGGAAGGGTTTGCTACTCACGGTTCGTGCGAATGACAGGGTGCACCGCCATGAGGCCCGCACCCTGGTTCAGGGGCGAGCCACGGATGCCCTGACGAATGGGGTTTCCCAGACGCTCAGCCTCGTCAAGGAAGAACTTTGCATCGTGCGTCGCCGTCAGGCCCTCGAGGAAGACCTGCATGGCGGGCGACAGCCGATCGTAAATCTCGTAGCCGCTCGCCCACATGGTGTCGCCGCCCGTGGCCGGCAGCGTGTGGATCTTGAGCATGGCATAGTCCGAGGGGACCGGCTCAAAGGTGATGTCGCTGTGCCAGCCGTTGCTCGCGAACCGGCTGACGTCGGAGAGCTGGTGGGTCAGGCCGCCGCCCTTCTTCTGCTTCTCGGAGCTGATGACGCTGATCTGGTCACCAAGCTCGCTACCTTCTTCGGTCAGGGGGTGCACGTGAAGAGAGGATGACGAGGGCTGGGAGTTGTCAGCAATGCGTTGCATCTCTCTCAAAAGCAAGCGACGACGACTCACGCATCCCGAGAGCTCCGTCAAGCGCAGCATAAAGTCCTTCATCTGGGTAGGCGTCACATCTTGGTTGCGCAGAAAGACAACACCCCTTTGTGAGACTGTTTGGTCAGTGAAATGTGCGTGTTTGCAAGGCAAGATCGCATCTCACTAGTCACAGCCAAATCCCGAATGAGCTGGTCGTCTCCCTTGAGGAGCTCGGCCACCTGGAGGCCCTCAAACTCGCGACCGATGACGGGTGTCAAGTCGTTGGATGTGAAGCCATCGAGAGAGCCCGAGTAGCTCAACGGCGCCGTAAGACGCGGTTTGGCCTGCTCGTTCCCGCCGATTATGTTGCCGTTGGCGCTGGCGTTGTCTTGCGTGGCGGAGGGCATGACGAAAACGGGAAGCACGTCCGAGGCGATGGATGGCTTGACCGAGATTACTGACCGAGGTTCTTCTGCTTTGTCGTGGTGGTGAGACAATCTCTTGTTCAGGGGTTTGTGATTAGGATGCGGCTTCACATTCGTGCTCGAGCATCCTCCAGGCCAGCATTGTGCAGACGAGCCATACATATCCGATCACGCCTTCGCCTGTTGGCGCGGAGAAACCGAAGCAGGAGGCAGTCGTCGACTCGTTGCGGAGAAAATATCGGGGATTCGCGATGGCGTCATCTGACCCAAAATGAGCCCGTCGGCCGCGCCAACCCCGTCCTGGACGAAGCGCCCGACCGGTGCCGCCGCGACTCTCCGCGCGATGCCGAGGGAGGTCTTGGGTCGCCTTAGGGCCAAGCTTGAGAGCTGGGGGAAGGGCTTCATCGTGGCCGGCATCTTCCACGCGGGCTCTGGGGTCTGCCTGGCCGGGGTCGACAGCTGCCGATCGCAGTCGTCCACTGCCCACGTAGCAGTCAGGGTCTGCTCCACCGAGGCAGATGCATAGAAGCGCGTTCTACGTGTGAGTTGAGTGCCGGGACGTCGTGCTTTTGTGTCAATGGCGTGCTCCGGCCGTGGGATTTCGTCCAGCTCATTTCTCCGTATCTTTCTCCGTGTGATGCCAATGGCGATGGCTTCATGGTGTTGAGGTTGCATGAGAGTTGTCGCACTTATAGGAAGCCGTCGCAGTCCTGCCGATCTCGACTTTTCGTCTCGTCTTCCCCAAGGTCGCCGCTCCTCACCCTGTTCTTGGTTGTTCAAAGGCCGAGACAAACACGTGCACCGCAGGCGAATTCGACTCCTCAGCCTCAAGCAAGTTGCTCCTGCCCTGCACCACACGTACCTGCCCTCTCACTGTCGCCGCCATGGGCACCGAAGACATTGAGACGCACGACACGCCCCGCGCGGGACCCGGCGAATCGTCGTCTCTCAAGGGCCTCACCGACGTGCAAGTCGGCCGCAGCGAGCTCAGCGATGCCATCCCCCCCGACCACAAGTACGAGGGCCGCCACCGATGGGATCCCACTGCGACGTGGACCGAGGCCGAGGAGAAGAGCGTCATTCGCAAGACGGACCTCTGCCTGCTGACCTGGCTCTGCGTCATGTTCTTCGGTCTCCAGCTCGATCGCGGCAATCTGTCCAACGCGCTGGCCGATGACTTCCTCACCGACATGAACCTCACGAGCGACGATTACAACAACGGTACCACCATTCAGCTCGTCGCCTTCCTCGCCGCCGAGTTCCCCGTCCAGCTGTTGACGAAGCGCTACGGTTTCCGCTACGTGCTGCCCACCATGATGTTCGCCTGGGGCACCGTCTCGTGGGCGCAGGCCTGGATGCACAACCGCACCGGCTTCTACATCACCCGCGCCCTCATTGGTTTCTGCGAGGGCGGTTTCATCCCCGGTGCCATCCTCTTCGCCACCTACTTCTACACCTCCAAGGAGCTGTCCATCCGCCTCGCCGCCTTCTGGTCCACCCTCAACATTGCTCGTGTCATCTCGGCCCTGCTCGCCGCCGGCATTCTCGAGATGCGTGGCATCGGCGGCCACCCCGGCTGGTTCTGGCTGTTCCTGCTCGAGGGTCTTCTGACCGTTGTTCTCGCCATTATTGTGAGTTGTCCTGCGCTCGCGCGCGCTAGCCTCTCCTTTCCCTTCCACAGAGCCAGGCTGACCTCGACTCCCCCTTCTAGTCCTACCTGTACCTGCCGGCCTCGCCCACCAGCACCAAGAACGTCCTGTTCCCCAAGGGCTGGTACACCGAGCGCCAGGAGGTCATCATGACGAACCGCATCCTCCGCGACGATCCCGCCAAGGGCCTCACGACTCTGCACGAGCCCGCCACCTGGCAGGACGTCAAGAACACTTGGTCGGATCCCTCCATGTGGGGACTGTTCCTCATCGGTCTCGTGGCCTACATCCCCGCGACCCCCGTCCAGGCCTACCTCACGCTTACGCTGCGCCGCATCGGTTTCTCGCGGTTCGACTCGAACATGCTCACCATTCCCTCGGCCGTCCTCCAGATCATCACCATGTTGGTCCTCGCCTACAGCAGCAACCACTTCAACGAGCGCACCTTCCACTGCTTCGTCGGCGAGTTCTGGGTCATGCCGCTGCTCATTGCCCTGCTGACCATCTCGGACGGCGGCCAGGAGTGGGCGCGCTTCACCCTCGTCACCCTCATCTCCGGGTACCCCTACTTCCACCCGATTGTCACTTCGTGGATCTCGGAAAATACCTTTGACGTGAAAAAGCGAGCCATCGCTGCCGCCACCTACAACGTCATTGTCCAGATGGGCAGTCTCATTGGCAGCCAGATCTACCGCTCCTACGATGGCCCTTACTTCAAGCAGGGCAACAAAGTGCTTGTCTCCATCTGCGCCTTTGCCCTCGTCGTCTTCGTTGCCCAGCGCCAGGTCATTGTCTACCTCAACGGAAAGAAGGAGAAGAAGTGGGCCGCCATGTCCGATGAGGACCGTCACATCTACCAGAACGATGTGCAGGCCCGCGAGGTGGACGGCAACAAGCGTCTCGACTTCCGCTACACCTACTAGGCTTGCCCTGCCCTGCCCTGTATAATGCTGGTGATATGCAACCTGCCTGTTTTCGATGCCATAGTTAGCCTGTCATAATCATTGGGCCCATGAGCCCCCTCCTCACATGCCGTCTGTCGATGATTGTCCGTGATGGTGCAGATGCAAGATACTCAGCGTACAATTTAATGTCGTCTTGTCCGAAATCCGGACCCCGGACCCACACAACGCCATCGCGGCACCCCCCGTAGCTGTCTTCTCTCCAGGATACTCTCCAGCAGTTCATCAGCGCTCTTCAGCTGTCAAAGGGGGCCGGAAAGTCAAAAGTCGGCCTGGACCCTGGATGCCCCCGCTAGAACCCCCCCGCCCCCTTGCAATTTTTCTGCACACATCCCCCCTTGAACCATGCGGCCCGCGTGGACCACCCCTCCAGAATGGGGACGAGCCCCGCTAGCGGCACACCGAGGCACACCATACATCCATCTCCACTCATCGTCGATGCCCTCTATCCTCGAACGATCCCTCCCCCCTCCCCCCTCTCTCCCTCCACCTCCAATACCACCACCACCACCACCATCACCAACACCATTGACCATGCGTCCTCCATGACAAACATGCCGGCCGCGCCACCCAAACCGCGCAAGATTGGCTCCCGAGCCTGCGATGCCTGCAAGATCCGAAAGGTGAAGTGCACCGAAATTCCGCCTTGTCGTCGGTGCAGCACCATCGGTATTGAGTGCACCTTCAACAAGGGACAGGCCACGAGGGGTCCGAGGAGCCTCCGAGCCAAGACGTGGCAGCAGATTCGAGATGCGCAGCAGCAGCAGCAGCAGCAGTACCAGGAGAAAGCTCCCGAAGATGCTGCGGCGACGCGCGATGGGAGCGCTGATGGGAGCCCCCTCTCGTCCACCGGCCGGGACCCTTTGATGAACAACTCGACGACCCCCGTCATTGCCGTCGAATGGCTCGTCCTGCGGCTCTGCATCTACCGTCTGCGCCTCTTCCCGGTATGGCCCATTGTCGCCGTCGAGGAGGTCATCGCCTCGCTACAGCGCGATGCCGAGGACCAAGAGATGTACGCCCTCGCCACGGCCATTGGCGCTGCCACCATGGCCCAGCTCAAACTGGACCGTTCCCGCGACTGCGGCATCAACGACGCTGTGACCGCCCATGTCCTCGAAGCAGAGTGCCAGCGGAGCCGCGTCCTGCTCGACTCGCAGCCCGCCAACCTCAACAAGCTGCGGACCTCCTTCTTCCTCCACATCTTCCACGAGAACCAGCAGCCCGGCGGCACCAAGTCGCTGTTGTACCTGCGCGAGGCCATCACGCTCGCCCAGATCATCGGTCTGCACCGCGCGACTTCCTACGCCGTGCTTCCGTCTGCCGAGCAGCGCATCCGACGCCGCACCATCTGGCTGCTCTTCGTCACCGAACGCGGCGTGTCCATGCTGCACAAGCTGCCCGTGGTGCTCGACTCCAACGGCAAGCTGCCGCCGCTCGACAGTGGCGATGCCGACGACGAAGCCCACATCCTGCCAGCCTTTAAAAAGCTTGTCAACTTGTTCTGGATTTTTGATCAGTCTGGCGCCTTTGAGATTCTACAAGATTCAGCCGACGGTGCTGAAGGCGCCGGCGCGCGAAACTTTGATGTCCTGAGCACGCTGCAGCGACGTCTGCAGGAGGATGCCCTCGATCTCGAGCAGGGCGGCAACGACGTACAAAAGGCCGACATTCTCGCAACCCGTCAGTGGATGCAGATTCTCATTTGGCGCGCCAACACGGGCCGTCGCGCCAACGCCGCAGCCATTGCCGTACACGGTCCGATCCAGATCGCCACGGAGTTTCTCGATCTCGCAGCGCGGCTCCCGAGCGCGGCTCTCGAGGCACACGGACCCGGCATTGAGTTCAAGGTCTTTGAGATTGCGAGCGCCGTCGCCGATGTCATTGCCAGCCACCTCAGCCAGTCGAACGCGCTGCCGATGGACGTCCGCCCCAGCGACATTCTCGCGCGTTTGCAGACGCTACTCGCCTCGACGCGCGGCGGGAACAACAGCCTGCTGCGTCTTCTCGGAGCGCGCATCGCCCAGGCTGAAGCCCAGCCAGCAGCGCACTTCAGCCTCGGCCCTTCCATGGTCCCTCACCAACGCGTTGACGAGATCCTCGACGGCGGCATCTCGTCCTGGAATCAAGCAAACGGAAACCCCGAGCAGACGTTTGATGTGCAAGCCTACCACGACCAGGCCGCCATGACGCAGATGCAACCCCTCGGCTGGCCGTTCCCCGCGTCACCCTGGCTGTCCCTCGTGGCCGCCGCCGAACTCGAGCAGCAGCAGCACGCCGACGGCACCAGAGGCCAGCAGATGCAGGGTGAAGCAGAAGGCATGAGCCCTGGCACGGGCGGCTGGTTTTCGCAATCGCTCGACCTCTTGGCCCAGCTCGAATCGGAGCCACCCACGAGCGAGGCCTCCATGGAGAGTCTGCCCGGAAACAACAGCGTCGACATGATGACGGGCGATCCTTGGTTGCTCGATCTGGGGCAGTCCTGAGAGTCGGGTGGTTGACTCATGCGGCGGCGGGCTTTCGATTAGCGCGCCAGTTTTCCGATTATCCCGACAATTTCTCCGAACTTGGGGGGGCACTAAAGCGGGCAGGCTGCTGTGCTCACCGAGCTCGTCCTCTCCACGTCGCACCTTTACACATTATCCTTCACACCACACGACGTAACAATGGCCTGGCAAGAACCGCGTAATACGGGCATGGTCTACCGCCGCCTGGGCAACTCGGGACTTCACGTCTCGGCGTTGGGCCTCGGCGGCTGGCTCACCTTTGGCGGCCAGAACGGTGACGAGACGACGTTTGAGTGCATGAAGCAGGCCTACGACTGCGGCATCAACTTCTTCGACACGGCCGAAAGCTACGCTGGCGGCCAATCCGAGGTTGTCATGGGCAAGGCTTTCAAGAAGTTTGGCTGGAACCGTAACGACATTGTCGTGACGACCAAGCTCAACTGGGGCGGCGCCAACGGTGAGGTGCTCGTCAACAACCACGGCCTCAGCCGCAAGCACATTATCGAGGGCTTGCGCGCGTCTCTGAAGCGCCTCGACCTCGAGTACGTCGACGTTGTCTACGCCCACAGGCCCGATCGCCTGACGCCCATGGAGGAGACGGTGCGCGCCTTCAACCACGTCATTGAAGTCAAGGGCTGGGCCATGTACTGGGGAACGAGCGAGTGGAGCGCCGACGAGATTGCCGAGGCCAGCGGCATCGCCAAGCAGCTGGGTCTCATCGGTCCCATCGTCGAGCAGCCCTTTTACAACCTCTTGCACAGGCAAAAGGTCGAGGGCGAATTCCAGCGTCTCTACAGCCGTTTCGGCATTGGCTTGACAACCTTTAGCCCTCTCAAATTTGGCCTCCTCAGCGGCAAGTACAATGACTCGCCCGACAGCCCTCCGGCCGGCAGCCGCTTCGCCAAGGGCGACGACAAGTTTGTCAGCTCCGTGCGCGACGCCTACGGCGACAAGGCATGGCAGGATGATATCGCCAAGGTGCAGAAGCTCAAGGTATGTTTCCCACCACTATTGACCGGGGACTTGCACTAACGGATCAGCCCATCGCCGACAAGCTCGGCATTCCGCAGGCCGAGCTCGCCCTCGCCTGGTGCCTCAAGAACCCCAACGTCTCCTCCGTCATCACGGGCGCCTCCCGGCCAGAGCAGGTCGTTGCCAACTGCAAGGCTCTGCAGTCCCTGGACAAGTTGACGCCCGATGTCATGGCCGAGATTGATGAGGCTTTCGGCAAGATTGACCTGGACCCTGCGCGACAGGACTAAAAGAGAAAATAAAGCTTGTCATTGAACGTGCTACGACCGGACTCGTG
>NW_021167360.1:0-81202 GCF_003724135.2 Verticillium nonalfalfae | reverse complement strand
TGGCTATTATTCTGCCTGCCGCATGGCACGAGCACCGCACATTGCCTAGACGGAGAAACACCCCTGACCTGTTGCGGCACGCTTTTTACCGGATGGGTCTGTCGCGCCCGAGGCCAGCCTGGAAGTCAGTGCCATACGGAGCATTACGATTACCACATCGCCGACAAATATCGTGACAATGCGGACTTACTGACCGCTCTGAGACGGCGTGTACTTATGAATCGGTCATTGGACCGCATCCGACCGTGGCTGACGAGTCAGGTGCATCGAAAATTCTCACGATATCAAGTTTTGCTTGGAGATTGACAGGATGCCGACACGCTTGGCACATGGCTACGCCTGCAGTTCTTTGGCCAGGGTGCGCGTTAGCCTGCCCGTAGCCTTCCTGCCACCGTTATCCAAATACTTTCTTGACTCGCCAGCGACACCGTCGAAGACTGCCCAGCCGCACGCTTTGTTCGTTTTATCTTCAAGTATACCAACCGCCACAACCTGTCGATCGTCGGCAAAGTACCGACGACCGACTGGCGGTGGGGGTGTGCCCCCCAGGATTGCGAATCACACGCCAGCTGCGACATCGCCGAAATGCCTCGAAGACCAAGGCGAGATTGCTAGCTGGTATCCTCAGGCGCGCTGGAACGAACGGGCTTGGCCCTTCTCTCCCGTGAGGTTGTACATTATTCATGTTCATTCTGCCAACAACATGTTGACTCTTGCGTTGTGCTCCTATGAATTTGCGCATGAGCGGTAGATCACCCCTGTCCGATTGGGATCAATGCGCGCTGTTCAGTTGTTGTCATTGCGTCGCGGCCTGTCGCACCAGTATGGCAGTTCGTGGTCATGTGGCCGAGCAGAGAATGGACAGTCGGATGCAACCCGCTGCCTAGTGAGCTCATCAACATGCAATGCAAGGGATCTGACGTCCATTTAGGGCGACGATTTCAACCGACAGGAAGCGACAGCGGCGGTGACAGCGGGCGGTGTGCACACCAAGTCCTTCAGCCCTCTCGCTGTTGCGTGTTTTGCGACGCAGTACAGGCCACGAAGTCTGTTTTGAGGTGTTCCTGCACACGACCATCAGGTGTTCCCTCACGTATTCCCACGGTCACTCTTCTCCTCAAGCTGTGCTCCTGCACTGTAAGCTTTGCGCCACGAGGTTCACGATGCGAGCATGATTCACGGCGTGTGTGACCGAATTGTGATATTGAAGACGGCTTTTCCTCCTCATCATGTAAATTGGTGATCAGCTGCCTCAGGTGTGCTAACTTTCCGAATACGTTCAGACGCCCGCATTAGACGGCCTGCATGGGTGGGCATGCACGCAATTGCGGCGGTTGGTGGCCGGCGTCCCATTCAGCCTGAAGGTCCCATGCAGACGAGTTCGTCGCCTGAGCAGGTGCGCAGACAAAGTGCTAAGTCGCTCATGGCCTCGGCGGCGGGATATAAGGTGCCGGTCACGTATGCCGGGGGAAGATCATAGGAGACAAGACAGATTACCTAGCTGCCTGCATGTTGGCATGCACGCCGGCACGCCATTAACATGCGCACCTGTGTATGTTCAGATAGGCTCGCGCGGCGATGCCGGAGAGCTGACGAGGAAGGTTGAAGAATCAGCTTCGAGGTGTGTTCCGAGGCCACCCGCTTGGCCATGGACAAAGCTGCGGTCGAATTGATGCATCGCGCCGAGAGCTGTCTCTGGTGTCATGCTCGTCCGCTGAGCAGGCAACATTCAGATGTCGTCGTGATGCCGTCCCCATCAATGTCCCACCTGTCACTGAAAGCGGGCCCGCGCAAGGGACGCTGTTGAGCCGCATCAACGTCCCACTCACGGGTGTCGCCGTGGTCATGACCACCATGTCGGCGGATCTATGAAGTCTTGAGGTGTGGTGGACCGGTGGACTGGTTCCTCTTCGGGGGCGGGCTGCACCCAGGGTGCCTCCTCACCACCTCCACCCCCTATTCCCTCCCGCCCCCCCAGACGGGGCACTGTTCTCCGCATGGATGCGACCCGGGGCGTTGGGTCAAGATCAAGACCCAGATGACCTCCACGACAGCTAGCTAGAGGCGGACAAGATACAGCGGGACGCGTGTGGTGGACGACTCCATCCTGAGATCCGCCGATCTGACAACGGCATGACCCAGTGAAGGAAGGACAGGAGGGGCCTGGCGGATCACCTCCAAGGCCGCCCAGATGTCAGCCCCGTTTGGGGGCCAACCTTCGTGTGGTGCGAATGGAGACATTGGGGCACGACCGTGCTTTCGTCCAAGTGCGGAAGGCGAATTCTGAGTTTTGCCAAGGCCCTCACGGGCACGAAGCCAGAGCCGACACGCTCGTCCAGCATCGTGAGGTTGTCCCTTTCTTGGAAGGCTGCTGAATTGGCTCAGCAGCGCAGGCAGAAATGGCGCCTGGCCTTCACCTCATTGTGAACGATGTTGCCGACACCGATGCAATGAGTGATTGCACAGCGGCAAAACCTTGTGACATATCTGCGTTGATACACATGTCTAGCTCATCGTTGCCTCTACACATGAAATCAGTAAGGCTGAGCCAAGTTCAAAGAAATTCGACTGTCGATGTAGCAAGGCATTGATTGACCTGATTGACCCGGTGTCATCCAGCCAGTACGTGTGGCAAGACCGCGGAGGCTGGGGTGTGGCGCAGTGATCGGTACATTGTAGGCCCGGGACAAGATCATGCTGACGCGTGATTGGTTATGAAAAATCCCAAGCTCAATTCGTAGCCTTCAGTTTCGTGAGATATTGTAAAGTCCCCCTAACGGCGCAGCTCGAACCTCGACCACAGATAATTAGCCATTGTTCAATATGGCAAATGCCAACACACTGCGGCCTTCCATAGGCCGTCTCGCCACCCGCGTAACCATCACGCCCACACGAGCCGTCACGGCGCAGTTCCTCTCCTCCACCGCCGCCCCCTTCTCGACTTCAACGGCACAATGCAAACGCAAGACTCGCGATAACAACCGCCTCCGTGGCGTCAGCGCCCTTCGACGTACAGGGCCCCGCGAGCCCCTGTCTGTGTCGTGGGACGAGCTCCCCAAGCCGGTGGACTTCAAACCCAGGATCGACACGGACGCGGACCATGGGCTTTGGGGTTTCTTCTCGGCCGAGGGCAAGCTCATGAACCAGCCAAAGGAGGACGAGGCACATGGGCGCGCGTGGACAGTGAAGGAGCTGCGTGAAAAGGGCTGGGAGGATCTGCACGCCCTGTGGTGGTCTTGTTGCCGCGAGCGGAACAGGATCGCGACGGCCAACGCGGAGCGCATCCGCGCCCGTATGGGCTTTGGAGAGCACGAGGCGAACGAGAGGGACCAGGTGGTGAGTCTCACGCTTTCTGAAGCAAGAAGAAACGTGCTTGGCATTGTGAGCTGACATGTTGCGACGCAGGTCCAGCAAACGATGCAAGGCATCAAGCACGTCCTGACCGAACGGTACTACCTATGGGAGGACGCCCGCGAGCTGGCGAAGAACGACCCCGAGATCGACCTGTCAGGGAATGGTGAGGCGTACCAGCCTTCGTACGAGCGTGGCGAGGACCACCTCGTTGCTGAGCCTAGCGAGGCCACACTCGAGGATGCTACACGGAAGACCGATGCAGCTGCCTCCACTGCCAACGTCGAGGGCGTCCATGTCGACCCCTCCACATTGCCAGCCGGCGACAAGGCGCCGGTGCAGTCGCAGAAACTATAAAAATACTTTGGGTAACACGATCAGTCAGAGCAGAGGGTCACACTCGGTCAGTTCCGGCCGGGACCATGTAAGAAGTACCTGTACTAGTGTATACAGAAATGATGTACGATACGAAGAGGCAATCGCGCGAAGGAAGCCGAGTTCATCATGTTTTTAAACAAGCCATGATGCTTGAACGTGCATTGTGACTGCATGCCCAGTTATCCCGGCTCATGGCAGTCACGAGGCTGTCCTCGAGTGATGTGCAATCCAAGGCCAATACAGTGCATTGTCCAGGGGGTTATAAAGAACTACCTACCTAGGGCAGTCATGGATCACTGCATTAAGACTGCTGGCCCTGCTGTCCACTGCCGAGCAGACCGGGGAAATCGGCCCAGCAGCGATGCAATGCTGATCCAAGTCGTCTCGGATGCCTTCGAACTTGATAGGAGCTCATTCAGACGAGAACTGCTGCGAGGGCAGCATCCCACCCACCGCCTCGTGAGCCCCCCCCAGCGCAGACCAGTCGCGGCGAATTATGATCGCAAGCGCTGGAACTCGCCAGGTGTGTGCACAGTGGTGCATTTGCACTGCTGCACCGCTGCATGACCCCTCCAAAACCTCGACCCCAATGGCCCACCTGAAGGCCCGACCGCTTCTCCAGTCCTTCCCATTCATCATACCCAGACGCTGGCCACTCCGCTTCAACCAAACCCAAAACCCCCCCTCAACCCAAACCAGCTCATCCCGACACATCTCGAAGCCACTCCTTTCCAGGCACGCAATAGAAATCAACCGAAAACAGCTCCCACACCGCAATCATGGACGAGATTGCTAAGGAGTACGATGTTATTGTCCTCGGCACTGGTACGTCTACGTCTCGGTCCCCTCGTGGCCTTGCCCCGCATCGCCCTGGCGTGGGGTTCTTCACCTATGCTTCCAAGCTGACCGCTCTACCGCCGTATAGGCCTGACCGAGTGCATTCTGTCCGGGTACGATTCCTTTTCGAACAAATCATCGTATCTAATGTCCGGCCAAGTTGTGCTGACTTTCATGATCCCATAGTGTCCTCAGTGTGAAGGGCAAGAAGGTCCTCCATATTGACCGCAACGACCACTACGGCGGGTAAGCTTCCTCCTCTGACAGCGGCCCGCTCGCCACCATGATTCAAGGCAACAAAGCTAATGCATCACCAGTGAGGCTTCTTCTGTCAACCTTGAGACGGTATATCTCCCGAACCTTGCAAACACTGCTTCCAAGTCCGAATCTGACATGATACACTATAGCTCTTCAAGAAGCACGGCAACTACCAGAAGGGCGAGGAGCCATGGACCAAATACGGCCGCCTCAATGATTGGAACATCGACCTTGTCCCCAAGTTCCTCATGTCCTCTGGCGAGCTGACCAACATTCTCATCTCCACCGATGTCACGAGGTACCTCGAGTTCAAGCAGGTCGCTGGCAGCTACGTCCAGCAGGGCCAGGGCTCCAAGGCTACCGTTGCCAAGGTCCCTTCCGATGCCGCTGAGGCGTTGCGCTCCCCCCTGATGGGCATCTTTGAGAAGCGTCGCATGAAGAGCTTCATCGAGTGGGTTGGCACCTTCGACCTGAAGAACCCCAGCTCCCACAAGGGTACGTCAAAGCTCTCCAATACCCCTGAGCTGTCGACTCGTGTCACAGATCCAGCTAACACAAAACGAACAGGCCTGGACCTTAACACCGCCACCATGAAAGAGGTATATGACAAGTTCAGCCTCGAGACCGGCACCCGCGACTTCATCGGTCACGCCATGGCTCTCTACACCGATGACGACTACCTCACCACACCCGGTGCCGCTCCGGAGGCCATTGAGCGCATCCGCCTCTACGGCAACTCGGTCGCTCGCTACGGCAAGTCTCCGTACATCTACCCTCTGTACGGCCTGGGAGAGCTTCCTCAGGGCTTCGCCCGCCTCTCCGCCATCTATGGTGGCACTTACATGCTCAACACCCAGATTGACGAGATCCTTTACGAAGATGGCAAGGCTTCCGGCATCAAGGCCACCATGACTGGCGCGGACGAGATGAAGTTCGAGACCAAGGCCAAGACTATCCTCGGAGACCCCAGCTACTTCCCTAACAAGGTCAAGGTCGTTGGCCAGGTTCTCCGCGCCATCTGTATCCTCAAGCACCCCCTGTCTGGCACCAACGATGCCGACTCGGCTCAGCTCATCATCCCCCAGAGCCAGGTTGGCCGCAAGAATGGTAAGTGGCAAAGCATCAACGAATCATGAACACTGCTGACCTGACTAGATATCTACATTGCCACCGTGTCCTCTGCTCACAACGTCTGCCCTAAGGGCTACTGGATCGCAATCGTCTCCACCATTGCCGAGACGACAGCGAACCATCACCTCGAGCTCCAGCCCGGTCTCGAGCGCCTTGGCAAGATTGAGGAGCAGTTCATGGTGAGGCGCAGATTCTTGAGAGGGCAACGACATGGGCTAACTGAACCAGGGCGCTCCTATCCCCATCTACGAGCCCACCGATGATGGCTCCAAGGATAACGTATTCGTTTCCAAGAGCTACGATGCCAGCAGCCACTTCGAGACCACCACGGACGACGTCAAAAACATCTACCGCCGCGCCGCCGGCGAGGCGCTCGTCGTCGAGGGCCTCAGGGAGGGTATCAATGTCGCTGACGAGTAAGCGACACAGGCAAGGAAGAACAGCAGGATACGTATCACATAACCAGGCACATATACCAAACCAGTACAGTACAGCGGAGGAAACAAACCGGGGGCGGAACCTTGATGGATGCTTTGGCGATAGCTTCTCCGTAGACGAGTCATTTATCTGATCTTTGGCGGGCAACTATCAAATTTACGTTAGTAGCGTTGTGAACGAAAAGGTTGAATCTTGAATTGATACAAATGCATCTTCACACCAATCCCGCGGTGGTATCTCCGTGAGTATCATCTAGTCATCCCCAGGAATTCAATGACTGCTTGTATCGCTCACAAGAGCACACCTTCTCCGGTAGGATCACGCCAGATCCCGATGGACGACAGCAAGACCAGCCCGCCAACGCTCTGATCATGAGCCGGTCTTTGTCAAGCCCTGTAGCAAGCGTATGCGGCCCGCGTGCGTGTTCCAGCAGGGTTGAAAACAGTAGAGGTTTGTGACGGCAAAATGACAGCTGATTTCGCGTTCTTGTCCATGGAACGTTTCAGTCACGACAAAGCAGAGTTGCTGATGTCGTCATTGTCAAACCAGTGCAGGACTCTCGGGTCGCAGGATAATGTGATGTGCCAAGCATCAACTGAATTGCAGCCCATGGCATCAGCTTCATTGTTGAGCTATCGCGGTTGCGTTCATGGCAGGCATTTGTATAGCCTTCGCTGTCCCTCACTGCCACCCTTGTCGGCCTGGAGACCCTCTTGTGGGAGCACAGTCTTCCATGCTGGCAACGGACTGGTTCACTTGAGATTCTTGAACCGGGTGCTTGCTTTGGGGTTTTCATGGAGAGCCCAAATGCGTTAATAGTCTTCTCTAGGGCTACGGTACTAGAAGTGCTAGAAAGTCACAGAAACATGGCGCAAGCAGCAAAGCAGCTCGAGAAAGAGAGGTTTCCGTAGGAGGCTCAGGTGGCTCTCGCTCCGGATGGACGATGGGGCCTGAGAGTGAATTTGTGAGAAAGGGATGTTGTTTTGGTCGAGGAACATGCTGTACTCACACATGCGTCAATCATCTAACAAAGGGCATGTTTTAGCTACAGGTGTAAATATGCACCAGCTATCGGACGAGTCGACAAGTCCGTCATACCGAAGGCTCAAAGGAACAGACGCATTCACAACGCAAGAACTAGACCCTTACCTCTGCACGAGCACTATCGGCTCGGAAGATTGCATGCTCACAGAAACCGTCGACTGGCTGGCGGTGGCAGGATCTCTTCTCACGTGGAAAGGTGCTCAGCCCAATGACGGAAGCGGCTCGTACAAGGACACAAGTTGTCAGGTTACGGAAAGCATGGCAATATCAGGGTGCGATGATGAAACAAAAGTCAATTTCCTTGCCAAAGGTCGTAAATAACATGATCATTTTTATGTCCGGCCACGAGCTCCTCAGAGCCGGCAGCCATTGGAACGGTAACGTCCCGAGAAGAACCACCACGCGCCAAACTCCCCGACGAAACAGATGCCACGAGTGATGATCCATATGCGCGAGAGAAAGACCACCAGCTTCGAGAAGAAGCAGGAGAGAATGCCGCTTAACGACTCCTCGTGGAGCCCATGCCACGCTTGCCGGCGAGCTGCGTCGTGTGTTAGTAAACGGAAGGAGACGGAAGATCGGGAGTGAGTCACTTACCAGATGCCTCTGCAGCGAAGCCGTAGTGTGACGATCGGCCTCACCCTGCCTGGCCATGCGGTTCATCTTCTTCTGGCCCAGCTTGGCCATGCGCTCAGCCGTGGTGCGCTTGCCCTCATCCTCGACACCGTCCTCGCGACGGTTGACAGCAGCCTGGCTGCGAGACCGGGCGCGGCTCTGCGACCGGAGGCGCTCGCGCGGCGTGGCGTCGAGGTCCATGGCGTCGGCGTCCTCGGTGCCGGCACGGCTGCGTCCGAGCGAGCGGCCACGGGGACGAGACTGGGAGCGCGCGCGCGACACAATGTCGGTCGTGTCGACACCGAGCTGGTCGAGAGCGTCGTCCATCTTGGACAGGGGAATGGGAACCTTCTTGCGGGGGATGATGGCCTGGTTCTTGAGACGCTTCTTCATGCGCGCCTCGTTGCGGATCTGTCCCTGCTTCTCGCGGATCAGCTCCGCCTGGGCGAGCACGGTGGCCTCCTCCTCGTCATCGATCTCCTCGTCCGAGTCATAGTAGCCCTCGGCCTCGAGCTTCTCCTCCTCCTCCTCGAGGGCGGCGAGCTTGGCCTCGATATCGGGGTCGATAAAGTCGGCGACGTTCTTGCCGTCGAAGATCTCGGGGATCTTGTCGTACTTCCACTCGGGGTTCGCGAGGATGTAGTCAGCGCGGAGGTCGACGTTGAACACGCCAGCACCGCCCTGCTCTTCCTCGACATCCCGCGCAAGCCTCCTGCGCTCGGGGTCAGTCTTGTCGTACTTCTTGAGGTTCTTGACGCCCTCGGGGATGAAAGTCTGGAGCGTCTGGCCGCCCATCGGAGTCGCGACGTGAATGCGCGACATGACGTCAGCCAGGCGGCCGCCGATGGCGCCGCTGCTGGTGGTGCCGGCGTTCAGCTTCTGCGAGACGCGCTCAGCAATGAGGCGCTCGCAGACGGCGTTCTTGACGTCCTGAACGCCCTCCTGAGTGTTGCAAGACAGCTGCAGCATCTCGACCTCACCCGACTTGAGCAGGCCCTGAAGTTTCTCCTGCGTCTCGGCATCGAGGTCCTCAACCTTGGTGATGTCGATCTTGTTGATGACGAGGAAGACGAGCTTGTTGGAGAAGAGGGGCTTGATCGAGGCAAAGAGGTTGATCTGGGCCTCGACGGAGTAGCCGCACTGCTCACTGAGATCCATGACTGTGATCCATTAGAAAATGGCCATCCAAGCAAGACATGACGCATGTACTCACAATACATGACCGCTGAGCGCAAATGAGCAAGGGCTGTGATGGACTGCATCTCGATCGTGGACCTGCACAAAATGAGTTGGAGTTTCCCAAGTTTGGTTTGCGGCAGACGTACATCTCCTCAAGAGGGTGGTCCAAGATTCCGGGTGTATCAATGCACTGGAAACGTAGGTACTTGTAGTCAAAGTGACCACAGAAGAGGGACTTGGTCGTGAAGGCGTACGGCTGAACATCGACATCGGCGCGAGACACGGCTGCAAATGCACGTTAGTCTAGTTTCCTAGCCGCGAGGACTTGACGGGGCAGCTTACACTTCAAGAAAGAACTCTTTCCAACATTGGGGAAGCCGCAAATGACGAGCGTCCTAGTGTTGGGGTCAATGGAGGGCAGACGGCCAAGATGCTGGCGGACCTGCTCGAGGTACAGGAAGGTGTCTTTGAGTCTCTTAATGAGTGTAGCCATGCGACCAAGGGCAGCGCGCTTCAACTGCTTGCACTGGTACAGAGACTGGCCGTACTTCAGAAGACGGACGTAGTCACGACCCACACTCTCGATGAGCGACTTGCAGGTCGAGATCTGGCCAAGAGCGATTTTGAGGTGGTCGGCATCGTACAGGGTGTTCATGAGATCGCGATGGAACGGGTGGATGTCGTTGAGGCGGGGGAAAGACTCGATGATCTGGCCAAGCTTATCCGAGCAGGTCTCCTGAGTGAACTTGACCTTACGGGTGTAGAAGCCCTGAAAACATGTTAGCAAGTTGTTCCTGTTGGTGGAGGCAGCCAGGCGGAGACAGGAGAACATCGAGGCCGCAACCCGCGTAGATCTCCTCGTCATGCCGTAGTCATGCCTGCGCCTCGACTTTGCGCATGTCCCAAACACGTACTCTGATTCTGCTGATCTTGAAACCGGCGCGAATCTGCGTCGGCAGTTTCCTCTGGGTGGACGACAGAATAATGTCGGTCATCTGCGAGTAGTTGGGAATGACCGGGATATCCTTCCATCTGATATACGGTCAGCGAGTGGTCAGAAGACCAAGCCTATGCGGTTTCTGCTAACTGTGTCTTCATGGTGAGCGGCAGGTGAGCGCTGACGCGAGCTCAAGCGATCGAAAATTGGCGGTGGGAAATGTGGAGGCGGTCGGGCGCAGGCAGAGAAGGAGGGTCGAGAAACTCGGTGAGTTCGGATTCGATCCTGAGGAGTTTGCAGCCGGGTGACAATCTCGACGACAACTGCGGACCACCAAGGTGACGGAAGACGAAGAAGGGAGACGACCAGGCGTGTTTTGAGGGCTCGGTGGTCGGTTCGATCGTTCCGCTCAGGGTGGGCGGTAAGAACTGAAGTGCGGTCGGCATCGAGCCTCATGATTTTTTTTTCCCATGGCCCAGCAGAAAAAAAAGTGGCGACTTGGCGCTATCTTATCTTATCTATTTCGATACTGCCTGCAATTTGACATGGCCCTTTCACGACAAGCCTGCGGTGTGATGCGATGCACCAGAGCCAGCTATGGTTCTCTTAATGCTGGAACGAGTTCAAGGCTCACCACTGTCTTACCATTGTCTCGTGATTCAAATTTTGGCAGAACCTTGGTGGTTCATTCAACATGAACTCTACATGGCATCCTCACTTTCTGTCGAGGCTGCGAGCGCCCCACACAGAAATTTTCCAATCGTGGTGGGGTGCGGGGCAGCGACGCCCAGCACCGTATCAGTGAAGGAGGGGTCATTTCTTCAGAGGATGAAGCCGTAGTCGGATGAGATTTGATTAAGCTTTTCTTGTGAAGACAACCTGGAAGAAGACTTGACATGATTTGATTCTTGCACACGAACCACTACTGTGCTTTTATCTCTTCAACACCTCCCACTTGTCATCATCTGCTTCATAGGCCCGGCGCATCTCAGTACCCCGCCATCCATCCCTTCGCGACAGCCACCACACATCCACCATGGCCGGCCAACTCCCACAGTGGAAGCAGGATTTCCTCCAGGCTGCCATCGCAGGCAAGATTCTCAAGTTCGGCTCTTTCGAGCTCAAGTCCAAGCGCATCAGCCCCTACTTCTTCAACGCTGGCGACTTCTACCGGGCCGACCTCTTGCGCGCCATCTCCCTCGCCTACGCCCACGCCATCATCGAGGCGACCAAGGACGCCGCCAACCCGCTGCGCTTCGACATTGTCTTCGGGCCTGCCTACAAGGGCATCCCCCTCGCCACCGCCGCTGTAGACAAGCTCGCCGAGCTCGACTCGGCCACCTTTGGCCACACCTGCTACTCCTTCGACCGCAAGGAGGCCAAGGACCACGGCGAGGGCGGCAACATTGTCGGCGCCCCCCTCAAGGGCAAGCGAGTCCTCATCGTCGACGACGTCATCACTGCCGGAACTGCCAAGCGCGAGGCCATTGCCAAGATTCGCGCCGAGGGCGGCGAGGTTGCTGGCATTGTTGTCGCGCTTGATCGCATGGAGAAGCTGCCATCGCCCGATGGTGATGACTCCAAGCCCATGCCCAGCGCCATGGGCGAGATCAAGAAGGAGTACGGTATCCCCATCTACGCCATCCTGACGCTGGACGACATCATCGAGGGCATGAAGGGTTTCGCTTCGGAGGAGGACACGAAGCGCACTCAGGAGTACCGGGCCAAGTACAAGGCCAGCGATTGAGTCTCTAGTTGATCACTGCAGATGTGGGCAGGGAGGAGGACGAGTACTGCTTTTGCGCTCAAAGTTCCACCCAGGCGTCACGAGTAGCTAGCAAAAGGTAGTTCAGGCTTCTGAATAGACTAAACTGGCTACCTGTCTAGCAGAGGGGGGCGGTACTCTCGTAGAATAGGTAGGCGTCATATGAGGGTCAACATCTCACAGCCCCGCTCGAACGCCCCTATACGATGGAAATTGCTCAATGCCAGGGGGCTATTTCAGCCCTTCTGAGCGGGGCCATCAAGGTCGAGAACCTTCGTAGAGGAGGTCAGCAAGTTTGCTCCGGTGTCTGCATCTTTAGACGAAGCAACGGGAGGCGCTCTCACCATATCGTACCAGCCGCCGCCTCCGAAGGTCACTTGACTCGCGCCCAGTTCCCTGAACCCGAACTTCTTGTAAAACCCCACGAGATGCTAGATCATGCCCGTCAGCACAGAGTACAGACATCGACATGGAGCAGCACATCGAAACCTACATCCTCGCAGATCAAGGCGATCCGGTCAGCAACGCCCGAGTCGTTTATGATCTGGATATACGAGGTCAACGTAATTTTGCCTATGCCAGTGCCGTGCAGTTTCGGGGAAACAGCAAGCGAATGCAGACAGACGGTCCTGCCATCTTGCTGGTGTCCGACCTTGGCTGACTTGGCTGCATCGGCATCACGCCAGTTCTGCGGGCATCTCAGGTCGTCATCAGTCACGACGGGGCTCTTGCCCATGGTTGCGACGGCATGGGCACAGAGGACGAGGACCTCGCCGTCCTCTCTGTTCGTCTCGACGGGATTTGCCGTCGCGAGGGTTTCCAGACCAAAGTCTTTTGCCTCAGATGGCTTGACGCTGCAGAAGAGGCCGAAGCAGATGTCTGAGCATTGGGAAAGACGGTATTGGAACTAAGACGTGTTAGGGAGAGCAAGGGTGGGAAAAGTGTGGTACTATGGGGCGGGCGGGAAGTGGCCTAGGTGCGTCACCTGTTCGGGATGGCATCGGTGATTCGGATTCGTAAACGCGGCATCCTCCAGAGCCTGGCACGAGCTGACGCTCGACACGGTGAGCGGGAGGAACAACGGACTGAAGTGAAATGGCACGATCGACTGGACGCGTAGGGCGGTAGAGTCTTTTCGTTGCCGCTTGTGTTCTGCGGACTGAATCCTCCGAATCTCGACCATCTCTTCATCTTCGTCAACTGAGTCGTCGATGGCGCACTTGGCGTCGATCGTGTCTTCGGGATGAGATGCCGCCATCTCAAAGGATGCCATGTGGAAAAAGAGTCAAGACCTAGGCGTACAGGCCGGGGTGTGCGGCTGGTGAACCGGTGTCGTGGGGCGGCGGGGTTTTGTCAGGTCAGGTAGGCACGTTGAGTGAGTGAGGGGTTGATCGAGGTGTCAAATGATGGCACAAACTATTGGTCCTCAGAGGGGAAGTATAGCCGAACGGATCCTCGAAACCATCTTACCAAGATGAGGAACAGAGAAGACGAAAAAGAGATGTTGTTGGAGAATTGCGATCGATGTGTAGTCAGATGGGTTGGGGTTGTAAAGTCGCGTGCTTCCTACCAGCGGATGGGATGGAGTACAGGTACAGGGTCAGCAAGGAGCCACTGGTTCGTGGCGGCTGGCGTGGCAGACAGTACCGGCGATCACTCATTTTGAGCTGTCTCATCCGGTTTCCTGCCAAGGCAACTTTTGTCCTGCCTTGGAAGAATTTACCTTTGACCAGCTTGTCGCTCTAGCTACCGCGAGCAGATTTGCCCGTCAACTCACACAACGTCGTGCCACCCACATGCAGACTCGGGCGCCGGGCTCAATGGCACCGAGTCAAAAGTTGGCTGGCAGCGGGTATGTGCTGGTTCACTGGCATAACTGTTTCCCCCTTTGCATATGGCTATCCAACATTGGCATGGCGGGGGGGGGGGGAGGGGTTGACGGACTTGCCATGCAGGCTGCATGGAGTGGGCGTCAAGTTATTAAAGAGCATCTGGATACCCGGGAACCGCCTCCGGGAAAATGACCCTGCATGGAGGCCGGAGCTTGGTGCTTTAGCGAAGGGGGCATAGCAATATTGAAACGTCGTCGGCGTCGGATGTGGTGCAGAGGCGATTCGGCCGACAGGGCCGAGTCATGGGCTACAGAATGAAGCTCATGTCGATGGGGGAGAGAGAGAGAGCATGAATTGCTGAACTCTGTGCCTATGCGCCTGAGCAGCTGGGCAGCTGGGCAGCTGGGCAGCTTGGGGTAGGCGAGCACTGCCTTATGCAAGACATGCGTGCTGGCCAACAACGGCTTCCTCGTCTTGATGAGTGCACCGCAAGGCAACCGGGAGTATACGGCGACCGGCATGATGAGAAGAAAACTCTCCGAATGGGAGCGAGGTGTGATTGCTTCTTCTCCCTGTCTTCCCTGCCGGTCCCGTCTCGTCACTTGCCTTGATGCTACCCTGCTTGTGACCTTGTTTGGTTGGACCTCAAGTTGACGCCGTCTGTCATGCTCGACCACTGTATGGTGAGCGCCAGTCAGCAATTTCAACGACGCTGCATGCAAGCTGCGCTGCCAGTCGCCACAAGTGCAATGTTCTTATGTCACACACCCAAACTTTGTTCCGTCATCGCATCAGGCCTCAGGCATTATGCGGTGGCAAGTGGCATTGAGTGCAGATAATGCTGGCGTAAACTTAGGGGCGAAGCGACATCAAACAAGCATCGTAACCGACCTTGCCTTGGCTTGGGTATCTAGCTGGCCAGGCATCCCGTTTTCTGGCAGCTCCCGACAGACGTTTGGAGCCTGGGCCCATTCATTGCATTTCTTCCCTGAGGCAGGTAGACAGGTACCTACCTACCTCCTAAGCTATGTCTCTCCTCTCCACAATTTCTTACCCCCCCTGCCTGTTTGTCCCCCCGCCGCCGTCACCGTCACTCTTGTTGCGCCTGCATTTCGTTTCCCTCTGGCCTGTCACTCAGTACAAATGTCCAGGCCAGAGCCTTGTTCCCCATTCCACACGCTTCCACAGGCCTCTCTTATGGAACCGATGCTCATCACCCTGGCACGCTCTCCTGCAGCCCCCTCCCCCCGATCCATCTCATCGAGGAGACTCCCCCATCTGCCAAATGAAACAATCGACGAATGAGCGGCTAACCTGCCCCTGTTCCATTCGAAACACAACCTCTGCGGGAGCTTGACTCGTTGGGATTTGCAGATTCCAGCTACACCACGCTAAATTTCGGCTGTCCTCGAGACAGCAAACGTCACGTCACCGCCTGCCTGGTTCCATCGCCCAGGGTCACTAACTTGACTTCACCAACAACCCAACCTTGGTGACCGTACCGTGGCCCTCTCTTTTTGGACTTCACTCTGATTGCTTTCGCCGGGTGAAGGGTACTTTCCACTGCACCTGCCTACCTTTACCTACCTAGGTACCGACCTAGCCCGGTGCCTCTACTTGACCTTGAATTTACCCCTCCATCAGTACCTTCCAGACACCGCCGTCGCGTTAGGCCGCCAGCTGCATCCCATCACCATCCGGTGGGCCCCTCGGTTTGACCGTCCCACCACGGCTTCTTCCCCACGACCTCCCCACGGCCATTTCAGGGCCAGCCTGTCTAGGGATCCTCTTTCTTTCTTCGTAACTTAATAACCATCCGTCCGGCCTTCCAAGCCCGAATCTCACCATCCTCCCAACCTCCAACCTCCAAGCCTGGCCCCGCCCCCCCGGTTCACTGACCCGCATCGACTGCCTCAAGTGTTTCGTCCCCGTCCAAACTCTTGCTCACCACAAGCACTCTCTCCTTCCAGTTCCTATACTCGGTTGTCACCTACAGCTACGTACGATACGAACGTCTTGTACAGCTGCCAGAGTAGCCAACCGCCATCATGTAAGTTCTCTCAGCCCTTTCATACATCCACTGTAGACGACGACGTTGACCATTTTGCGCTAGGCGCGTCACTCTCAACATTACGAACCCGGAGGCTGCTCAGAATGACGACATCATAACACTCGAGATCTTTCCCGAAATGCCCCTCTCGACTCTGCGTGAGTCGATTCAGGCAGAGACCGGCATTCTACCGACTTCCCAACACCTCTACCACAACGGCAATCTGCTACCTTCTGATGACGGATCCAAGACTATGACCGACCTCGGAATCGCAGACAACGATATGATGGCTGTCCATGTAAGGGACATGCGAGTGCGGGGTTCACAAGGCCGCACCGCGCAAGCTACAGCGAGTTCTGCTACCGGCCAAGACCCTGAGCTCATCAGGCTGCAAATCCTGGGCGACCCGCGGTTGCGCGCTCAGGCTCAACAACAGCAGCCGCAGCTCGCTGCCGTCCTGGAAGATCCTCAGAGGTTCGCTCAGATGTTCAACGAGAACTACTTGCGCGAGCAGAGGGAGCGGGCAGAGCGGCAGAGAGAGATACAGCGCCTGAACGACGATCCCTTTGACGAAGCTTCCCAAGCTCGGATAGCTGAAATGATCCGCCAGGAGCGTGTTATGGAGAACCTGCAGAATGCCATGGAGCACAACCCTGAAGGTAGGTCGATCGTGCTACGAGACTGAGGGTACAGACCCGCTGACACGCTGCCTTCCTCGCAGTATTCGGCCGCGTTCATATGCTCTATGTTGATGTTGAAGTCAACGGCCACCGAGTGAAAGCGTTGGTGGATTCTGGAGCACAGGCAACCATCATGTCTCCAGGATGCGCCGAGGCCTGTGGCATAATGCGCCTTGTGGACAAGCGTTTCTCCGGCATTGCCAAGGGCGTCGGTACTGCCAACATTATCGGACGCGTTCACTCGGCCCAGATCAAGATTGGCAACTCCTTCCTCGCCTGCAGCTTTACGGTCATGGAGGGGAAATCTGTAGACCTGCTTCTTGGTCTGGACATGCTGAAGCGCCACCAGGCCAGCATCGACCTGGCAAAGGATAAGCTTATCATCCAAGGCGAGGAAGTTGCCTTCCTCAGCGAAGCTGACCTTCCGAAGGAGACGGAAGAAGCGTTGGAGGAAGAACCAAGGCTTCCAGGCCCGGACGGGACTACCATTGGCCAGCGGTCTGGCGTCGTGTCTGGTCCCGGGGAGGGTGCAGCGCAAACATCTCAGCAGCAGCAGCAGCGTGTGCCACCGGCTGCTGCCGCCACCGCGCCGCCGGCAGCTGCGCCTGGGGTGGCATCTACGCGGTCTGGCGCTCCCGAGGAGGCCATACAGCAGCTACTTGACCTCGGATTCGAACGTGGGCCTGCGATCGCCGCGCTCCAGGCAACGGGAAACAACGTCGAGTATGCGGCGGGGCTTCTCTTCGAGAATCAGCGCTAAAAGTGGTGGCAATTGCGGACAAGAAATAATAGATGGATGAAGCATATCCGAGGCAAAACAGAAACTTAGCGGTGTGCAATGGAGCACTAACCTTTTAGACGTTTGCACACACGACTCCTCTCACGATGAAAAGACGGAACGGACACAGCCACTTGCCTGGACTGCGAGACACTGTAGTAGCGAACGGGACTAATGAAAAGAATATTGTCGCTTCTCGAAAGCGCGTACATGGTCTACGGTGCTTTTCCGTGGCGCCACACCAAGTTCCCTCGTGTCTATGTACAGTCTCAGAAGGCCCCCCATATGCATGCCGAGTCGTTGGGTATCCGTCTATGTTTACCGCAGCTTGTAAACGCAAGGCTTAAGGATAGGCGACTCATCCACCTCCTCCTCGATCTCCTTGTTCTCCCACTGGAAGCGCTTCTGCTTCTTCTGCTTCTCGAGGACCTCTTTCGGCGTCTTCTCCACACACTTGCCCTTCACCGGTGCCATTCCCTTGGTGAATCGCATCCGAACGAACATCTTGTTCGACAGGTCAGCCTTGCCCTGCAGAACGAATCCCCGCTTTTGCAGTGCCTCGACAAAGGCCGAGACGTCCGTCTCGCCCCGTTTGTCATCATTGCCGTCAACCTCGACAGCCAGCTCCTCGCCGTCGGCGGCAGCCTCGGCACTAGCGATCTCGGCCTTGTCCTTCTTGCCGACCTTTTCTGTCTTCTTCCTGTTACCAACGCTGTGCTCGACAACACCGCCGCCAGACCGTCCCTTGGCGCCGGCATGTCGCGCGGCGGGCCCGAAGCGGGACTTGATCTCAGCGACCCAAAGCTCGCCCTTCCAGCGGAGGATGCGATAGGCCTCCTCGATGAAGTCGAGCCAGTTCGTTCCCATGAGCGCCAGGCAGAAGATGGCGACGTCGGCGGCACCGTCCGCTAGAGGTAGGTTGGCAATGTCGGCACGTGTGACGTGTGGGCTCGGGCTGTGGAGGTCGTAGCTGTGGATGGCAAGATGGAGCTTGCGTGCGAGGGGCTGGAGGGTCTCGGCGAGGCGGGCGTCGCCGCAGCCGAGGTCGGCAATGGTGGCGGTGCCGTTGAAGTTGCGAGGCAGGGGGATGACGGCATCCGGCGCAGGCGCGGGCGCGGGCTTGCGGCTGTTGCGGTCCGGGTAGCGGGCCTTGGCGCGGGTCTTGATGTCGGCGATGTAGCCGTCCACCGGGTTCTCGGGCCAGACCTCCACCTGGCGGCGGAAGCCCTCGTGGTACTCGCTGAACATGTCGGGTGAGTCTGTGAAGAGGGAGAGGGCCTCTGCCGAAGGGCGCGTATAGAGCGTCTCGTTGAGGTGGCGGAAGCGGGCCGAGACGAGCTTTGCGCGCATCGAGGCCTGGAGGGGCGTGAGCTTGACGGCTGGGGGAAGAGGCGGCGCGGCAGCCGGCTTTGACGATGTTGACTCGGGTCTCGCCGCCTTGTCGGCCTTGGCCTTTTCCTTCTTGTCCTTCTTGTCCTTCTTTGACTGCTTTGCGGGCTGTTCCTGCTCGAGCTCCAGCTGGGGCTCTTGCTGGGGCTCCTCAACGTCATCGGCTTCGGCCATCTCAGCATCCTCTGCAGGCTTTTCACTGTCCAGCTCCACAGCACTCTGAGTCTCTTCCGCCAGCTTGAGAGCAGCTTTCTTCTCTCTCATCTTTTCCTTCTTCGTCTTCTTCCTTGGAGGCTCCTGGCCGTCCTTTACCGGCGCGCCGTCGCGCTCAGGCTCATCCTTGGTAATGGCGTTGCCGTCTTCGGCCTTCTGACGCTTAGAAGCCGGCTGGGAGACGTCCTTCTCCTGCTTGCCGTTTTGCTTGGCAGCCGCCTTCTTGCCGCCCTTGTCGGCCTTTTTTCTCTGCGGTGCAGGCTTGCCCTCGATGACACGCTCCCACAGGTTGGCGACGTTGTCCGTGGTCACCTCTTGCTTCGCGCCGCCGCCGCCGGCCCTCTTCCGCTTGCTGGGTTTGGAAGCCGACTCCTTGACCTGCGTCTCAGGCTTGAGAGCGTCGGCTGAGACGGACCAACCGGGCACGGCGAACATGATGGGTGTTCGCGTGATGAGAGACGGTGGACGTGGCTGGGTTCTGTCTGAGAGGTGTAGTGATGAGATTTGTTGCGCTGATTGAAAAGTCTCACCACGGCCGCCGAGGTATGTGAGGCAACCAAGATACGTCAGTTAGTCCAGATTTGGCTGAGAGGTGGTGATCTCTCAATGTTAGGTGCCTGTGGTGAGGTTTGCCGTCGTCTTGCCTGCCAACCAGAGCTCGACTACTTTTGGTCTTGGACTGTTGAATTTTTTTTTTTTCCACCATAGACCCCATGCTGGGGGAATGCACCCCTCAACAGCACCCTCACCCCCTGCGCCAGGACGCCACTTCAGGACCGCTGCCACTTGTTCACCCCCAGCCGGAAACAGACCCCCCATTGGGCAGGTCAGTGGCAGGCAAGAGGTGGTCAGTGCAGGAATCTCTCTGCAGCAAGAACAATGCGGAAGTGCACACCTCCCCTGTTGCATCCAGGAAGAAGAGCCTTGTAAAAGCTGCTGAACCCACAGCGACAGACGAGCTCGAGCTTGGTGGCTCCGTCATTCCAACACCTCGAGCTCATGGGAATGTCCCGTCTGTGCCTCACCCCATCTGCGCTTAAGCTCTCAGTATGCATGCCTCCATGTAACTACCAGCTGCTACGGCCTGTTTCTCCGCCTCACCTCGCCGCCATAGGACAACTCTACGAAGAAGGGGAGATGGATGGCAAAAGCCTCGCCGAGGAAGAGACGCAGAAACGCCGTCGGCTCTGGTTCCCTCAGTCCAATAGGAGAAATGGAACACCCCTACCTCCTTCAACCAGAAGATCAGCAAGGTGAAAATCCGACCGAAGCAGGACGAGGCGCGGAGGTCGATCTGCCTAGCCTAGCAAGCGCCCTTGGTCCTGCATCTATCCCCCTGTTCACTGGTAAGGCACACAGCCGTATCCAGAACGACCTCTCTTGCTCTCATAATCGCCATGCAGCACCGCAAATTCATCCGAACAATATAACCACATTGACAAGCCGACCATTGCCCAGCTTCATCTCGGCACACATCAATCACTGTTTGCCCCTCATCTCTTCCTTTGCAAATCCCAGACCGCCTGAAAATCCGGGCCCATGGCGTCTGTTGTGGCTTTGTATGCGCATTCGAACGAGGCCACTAACATCATCATTCGTCCACTGACCTCACGAGGCGCTTTATGCGTCCCGGAATCTCTCAGAACCGTGGCGATGATCCAGCCCACCACCCACCACCCACCACGCCAGGGGCAGAAGAACCAGGGACCCGCCTGCTGGCTCCCATTTCTCTCCACGTCTACCTTATTACAGGCTGGGCTGGCGCTACCTGACATCAGCCCAAGGGTCCTCTCCGCCCTGCCAGGCTCATTTATGCACATCACGTTGAGAGATGGGAGCTGGGTGACTGTTAGCAACATGGCACTCATTCCACGTCTCTTCCTGCCACTCTCTGAATACGTCTTATCCCAATCGTCCCTCTAGCACGCTGAAGCTGCTACCATACCAAGTCTTAAGACGACCCACCGCTCTTTACACGGTCTTGGGAGAGATGCGGACAATGCCTTGCACTACGAGATTGAGGGTCCGTATTGGGGTACGCCGCCAAGGTCTATAAAGTCATGCAGCTGTCGAGGACGCCCGGCCCAGCAAAATCATCTCGTGCGAGAGACACCACACGACTCGCGGAAATGCACCCCCTCAAGCTTGTCCTTCTCGTATTGCTGCATGTCAAGACCGAACTTCGGCTTTGCGTTTCCAAAGTACAGGCCAAGGCAAGCAGGCACCCGTCCTGAACAGCACCGACCGCCTCTCACTCTGTGCCTTGTTGCCGTACCTCCGCTTGCTTGCGGGATACCAGGACAGTTTGCTCACGGCGCCGGGAGCCCGGGCGTCCGCAGCATCGGTTGTTGACAGGTCGGGCCCAACACCAAAGACACACAGATTTTGTTCCGAGCCTGTGGTTGTGGATGCATCTTGTGTCCCATTTTTACATCCTGGGATGGATGGTGAGACATCAGGTACCTACCTCTTTGCTTGTCTTCCTGCCTCATGTTTCTGAGGTACGACAAGACCGTGCCACATAGCGCTCAACATGAGCCTTGAGCAGAGTAGGCATGGCACAATCCACGTCATCAGGTAGCTGCTGAATCAGTCGAAGCCTGCCGCTCCAACAGCATCGGTGCTGGTGTGCCGTGTTCTGGCTGCCTTCAGTTCAAGCTAGGTAAGTAAGATGATGGGTGTCAATACTTGGGTTACACTGGGGAACCTCACCCGCTGGCCCTTGTCCCCCACTACAACGGCCGGCCCTTGCAGTCAGTCTGCCATGCTTAGAGAGGCAACCATAATCTGATTCCATCGAGACAGGGTGGGGTGAGGTCGGACAACCAGCACTTCGGTACTTGCAAATTCCGATCGAGTTGCGCATCCATGTCAATAACATTGAATCAATCGCCTGGATCACCTCTCCTCGGTTTGAGCAATGGCTCTGCGTCGAGGAGTCGTGTACGTGTTCCACGCCATGACGCGATTCTACACGAGCCTCCCCCAGTTGCGAACAACAACGAAACCTCCCTTGACTGCGGTGAAGACACCCCGTCATTCGTCCCCGACTGGTGCTTGTCATGCCTGACAATCAATAAGGTGGGTGTGTGGGGACAACATATGGTCCACGGCGCCCAGATCGCAGGTCGTATTCGTGGATGCACTGGTCCAACAGCTTTTCGCAGTGTCCGCCCCTGCGCAACGCTGTGGTGGTTTGTGTTGCACGGGAAAGCCGAAACCACCTGGAGACTCCGCGCCTGGCGTGCCCACTGTTTTGCGACCACTGTTGGCTCAACCACTGACTGTCTGGGAAGCTCCCTTGCACGGATGCTCAACGGTCAAGCCTACAGACGACTGGAGGGGACCGAAGCAGCCGAGGAGGGTGTAGGTGAGATAAGGCCATTCCCACAACTACCGACCCAGCCCAGATCAGGCCTAACCACGTAACAAATCAGCGCCGCGCGCTGGAGACAAGACACAGTTGTAGGTGAGAAGGTGTGCCTGTCGGCAGCTGATGCCGGTGGCCTGTCTCCTGGTCTACCGGTAGTGTCTTCTCCCTACTTGGCCTTTTCAGGGTACCATCGCGTACCGCACCACACCGTATGTAGACAAGTCGAGCTGTCGGTTTCCCCATGAACCGAAGCTAAGACGGTAGGCGTCTGCCATGTTCTTCACGTATCCGACCACCCTGGACCATTATGACGGCAATTATTTTCCCCCCCAAGGGTGGAGGGGGGCCACAATGGCGTCGCAAAAGCAGTACGATCAGTAACCCGTGCCTACCTACAATCATAGACTATCGACTGCCGAGAACAAGTTCGAGTGCCACCAATTAGTCTGTTTCGCACCACGAAAAGCTTATGCACTGGACTGGGAGAAGTGAGCGCCGCCAGACCGGGAGCTGCTCCTTGCCCTAGACAAATCGCAGATCTTCTTGTTCTGCATACCGCACCTGGACGTGCGCTCTGATCCACTATAGCTTTCCTTAGACCGGGACACAGATGGCGAGAAATCCGTGACCGAACCTCTTTCGGATGATCATCAACCCATTTAGCCCCAAAGCCACTCTGAGGTCCAGGCCACATCGCTGCGGGTCGTTTGCCAGCGAAAGCACATGCCAAGACATGCCGGCCGAACAGTGACCATCCGAGGAACCACTTGGGAAGCCCAGCGACGAAGGAGAGAGAAGCGAGGGGATTCTTCGACTCAGAGTGACAGGACAGTACAGGACATGGGCGTCGTACTGCTCAGCAACCCACCTACGTGCCTACAGTAGAGGTGAATCATTGAGAGACAAGAGTCCGCATCCCTGTTCTGGAGAACGCTGAACTGGCAAAACCCTCCGGCACAAGCCTTGCAAGACCCCCTCCATCACGGGATTAATCCCTGGGCACAACCCCCCCCCCCCCAAAACGAATCCCCTGGCCCAGCCTCATTAATGGAAGTCAACGCCGTCGTTGGTTCTCCGGCTCAGGGTACACCCACTGGCGCAACTACCTTATGGCGAGGGGAGGTACCTCTGTTCAAACGTTGTACCGAAGAGGCAAAGTCTAAGGCAGCCCCACTCACTCTAAATCCTTCCATCATCTTCAGAGCTTCATCTTCTGGCTGGTTTCCAATCGCCCCTTTACCCTTTTCTCATGCTTCTTCTTCTCGCCAAGTCTGCCTGTCCCTGTCCGTCGCCCCTCTCTATTCCTCGGCTCCTGCTTCATGCAGGCCGCCAACGCGAATACCCATGTCCGCTCTACATCACACAAGAATCACCGAGTATCTAAAGGATTGAGCGCCAGCCGGACGGACACACACGATCCATCCCTCTCCGATGCCAGCTTGACAGACGGGTCCAAAATCGCCGCGCTCTCATCAGTCGACTTCCGTCTCTTACCCAAAAATCCGGACAGGACTCGGGAGGCCAGAATCTTGAGGAGCAAGTGAGCCTCGTCAGGCCGCGCCCTTCTTCTTTCGCATTCCTCCTTCGCAGACAGTTTTCACCTGCATCCCGAAGACTGACCCAGGCCTGGTCCAATTACCCCTCAAGCCCTCTTGTCCTGAACCTGAATGGAGCACGAGCCCACGCTGCTTGTCCAACCGCATCCACAATCATAACGAGCCCTATCCCCAATATCCCAGGTTACACCGGCATGTTTCGGTTGCTTCCATTACATATAGCATAGAAGCGCTCGTCCTCCCGGAAGCCCGCCCCTACCTTTCCAGGGTGCTTTCTCACGCCCGTCGACTTGTGTGTGCGTGCACTTATAGGCGCGACGGCGGCCTCAGTCAACGGATTGCTGCTGGCGCCTTGACATTGAAGTATCGGCTATGTCAAGTGGCTCCTCCGACCTGTCTCTCAATTTCGTGGAATGCGACTCCTCTTGAGCCAGCCCACGTCGCTAGCAAACTAGCATCTACCCAGATGGATTCGTCAGCATCGCCTGCTGCCCAGGAGGCAAAGGAAACCCCGATCAAGCCTCCAGTGGATGACAGGGACAACGACGACCAGGATGAGGCAGCTCGCAAGAAGGCGGCTGTTCGGAAGAGGACGAAGACGGGCTGTTTAAGTATGTTGTCCTCTGGGGCCCCTAATGCACACAGGGTCACCCTTCTCTCCCCCCCACATTGCTCTTAGCCTCTGACATATCGTGAAGCCTGTCGAAAGCGCCGCATCAAGTGCGATGAGGGCAGGCCCATCTGCAACAATTGTACCAAGTCGAAGAGGAACTGCGAAGGTTACAATCAACGCGTCATCTTCAAGGACCCTCTCGGAGCCTTCCAGAATGGCTCCTTCGGCCCCGTTGCCTATCCTCCAGAGTCGACGCAGCAGCAAAACTTTGTCTCTCACGGAAACCAGCAGTCGAAACCCTCATCACACGCCCCTCCTCTGGCTGCCATTGCCCCCAAGCCCCCAATGACACTCGATTTCCAGAACTACCCACCGGTTCCCTATGGGGAATCTTATCAGGCACGCCAACAACATCAGCCAAGCGCTGCGGCGTCGTCGACGCATAGCTTCAACCAGGGCTCCTACGAGCAACCTCCAGTGCCAGCGAATACCGCGTACATATCGCCTGCTGCGTCCTTGCATCAACAGCGGAAGCACAGCGAGGGCCAACAGTATCTTCCATCGCCCGCAAAAGAAGAGGATGGATTTCATGGTTTCGGGGATTCCAGCCACACTCAGACGAAAAGCTACGCCGCGCACAATGAGATTGCGGCAAGCGGTCCCGGGTTTCAGGAGACTGAGGTTGCGATGGACGAGGTGCAAGAACGAACCCAATGGGAGCATGTGTATTCAGACGAGGATGCCTCGATGGGCGAGTCGGAGGATGAGTTCGAGGCTCTCCCGCGTGAGAGCACATACGGAACTTTGGTGCAAAGTCACATGGATGGCCCTCTGGACGGGTTCGGCACGGAGATGCGAACTTTCACGGCATTTGCGAACGACGAAACCCTCACATCATACATTCCGCAGGCGATTAACTCGCCTTTGAACGACAGTAAGACGGCTGCGCTTTTCTGGCACTTCGTCAACGTTACCGGACCGAGTATGTCTCTTTACGAACGACATCCTTTCGATCACAAGGAAAAGATGATGGGTAACCACCAAGCCCCCAACTCCAATCATAGCATCTGGACATGTAAGTGAAGTCTTGTAGCACATTCGGGGCATGGGGCATGAACTCACAATTCTAGACACCTTCCCCATCGTTGCCTTCCATCACCCCGCACTCCTGCAATCCATGCTAGCCATCGGGTCATTACAGATCGCAAGGCTCAAGGCGTTGCCACCGACGGCAGCCATGAAGCACTACCACCTGGCCATCAGACGAATTGCCCGCAACGTCCGCAGCCATACCAAGAGGACCCAGCCTGCAACGCTGGCTTCGACGCTGCTCTTGGCTTTCTTCGAGGTCTGGAATTCGGACCATTCAAATTGGTGTCAACATCTTCTCGGAGCGAGATTGTTGTTTAAGGAGATACCATTCCGAGACATGACCAGAAACATACTGCCGCTGAAAAGAGCGAGACGAGCTATGTTTGAGCAAGAACGAAACCAACCCCTAGACCCCTTTTTCATGGGTCACGATAATGGCGAGGCTGACAAGATTGACCTTGATGACCTCGACTTGGGGTTTTTGAGCGAGATCACAGGCCAAAATGTGGATTACGACGAGGGCACCACGCTCTCAGGGCTGTACTACACGGACCGCGATATCGAGCAGTATGAGCACCTACGAGACCTCTTTTGGTGGTACTCTAAGATGGATGTCTACCAAGGACTTCTCTCAGGTGGCAAGCCCTTGTACGTTTCTTCAACCACATCTTCATCAATCCAACCCGGCTGACAGAGCGCTTAGTATGGAGTACGAGCACTGGACACAGTGCCCTCCGCGAGCACCGATGGGAAGATTGGAGGCAATGTGAGTAGAATCGAGTGCGTTGCGGGTGGCGGATGGTTTGCTGACTACACTAGCTACGGCACCTATGATCATCTCGTGTTGGTGATGGCGCGCCTCATGACCTTCGCCGCGAAAGATCTGCCTCGTAAGAGAAAGTCGCTGAAGACCTTTGGCATGATGGGCGGTCCCCCAGGAGCTGGGAGGGGCAGAGGCCAAGGTGGACCTCCCGGGCCGCCCGGAGGCCTGCCAGGGGGGCCACCGGGGGGACCGCCTGGTGGGTTCCCGATGGGCCCACCCGGAGCGCCTCCCGGTATGATGCCTCCCGGTATGATGCCTCCCGGTGGCATGCCAAACATGTCTGGGCCGCCTCCTGGAGGCTTCCCAGGCGGCATGCCGCCAGGGATGTTCGGGCCAGGGGGTCCTCCTGGTGGACCACCTGGGGGTATGGCCCCAGGCATGTTTGGAGCCCCCCCCGGAGACGGCCCTGCAAGAGGCATGCCGCCAGGAATGTTCGGTGCCCCACCCGGGGGACCACCCGGAGGACCACCCGGAGGACCACCAGGGGGACCACCAGGGGGACCGCCCGGAGGGTTTTCCTCGGGCCCTCCAGGTATGGCTGGCGGCCCTCCCAGAGGGCCACCAGGCGGTCCCCCAGGTGGCTCACCCCCCATGTTCCCCGGCATGCTCCCCAATGTTGGAAAGACCTCCCTCCCCATGGGCTTCAGCCCACCGCGTGAGGGGTCACCGCCAAAAGAGAATCCTGATGAAATTGATCTCGAAAGCGGCACGGCAGAGGCCATGCGCGAATGGGAGGCCATTCGGGCTGCATTTGAGACTCTGCGGGCGAGGTTCGGACCAGAGTTTGAACCCCTCGGCCCAGAGTATGCCGACCGCAGAGATTCGCCGTTCGGGCCAACATTGCAATATCGCACCTTCTCTGTCGCTGGAGTCTGGCTCAACTACTACATGTGTCTGATCCACTTGTACCGGACACACCCGATGATGCCGCCCGCAGCTATGATCGCACAGGGCATTCAGGCGCGGCACACGGCGCATTTTGCGCAAGAAATTGGGCGAATCGCGGCAGGCCTCTGCGATGACCTGAGAGATGTGACTGAGATCAGTACGCTGGTTGGTGCGGCCCTCGTCGAGTGCTCCCTGCCTCTTTTCGTATCTGGCATTCAGGTAAGGAACAAAAACAGCTGCTCCCCTACGCCCGGATTCCCAGATGACTGACAGCTGGTTTACAGTTCCAAGATGACGTTCAACGAAAATGGATCATCAAGCGGCTGCACGATATCGCGCGATTGACAGGTTGGCAGTCGGCAAGAATGATTGCTGAAGGATGCGAGTCTGGATGGCGCAAGGCGGCTGAGATGGGGCGGGGGCCGCCATACACGAGGGATCCCAATCTCATGAATGAGATCCCCAAGTCGATGATCAGGGGCCCCCCAAAGATCATGGCGCGCATCGAAAAACTTGACAGTGACGACGCCAAGCTGGCGGTGGCTCGGTCAGAGAGGGCGGCATATGCCATTGGTCTGATTGGTATTGAGCAGGAGTTGAGCAGGCTAGATCTGAAGGAAGGCAACTAAATGCTGTAGATAGTCGCACATCAGGCACTCTGACTGGGAGACGGGCTTCGTTGCTCCATTGATCCAGGAAGTTGACCCCTGTTCCCCCATTGACGGGACCCGCGCCCTCTTGAAACGACTTCACTGACAAGGACGGGATTGTCTCTTGCACACATCACGACAGGCTTGGCGCCGCAGGCATCTACATGCATACATGTCGTTCAATACACCCCTAATGGTACACAGGCAGATTGTCTGAAGGCGGCCTGCCTGATTGTGTGGGACATGCCTCCTACCCACCTGTCTGTCTTGTTGCTGCTGCTGCTGCTGTACCAGACTGCCTTGGCTGGTTCTATTTAATTCGTGATACGATTCAATCATCAGTTCGCCGGAAGTCGCTCGACGACGGCGGCCATCTCTTCGTCCGTGTATATTCTGAAACCCTTTTCCTTCGTCACGCTCGCCAACTGGACGTTCTTCGAGTCAAGCTTCTCCTCCATCACCTGCTTCAGCGTCTTGAGGACGAGGGTCTCGGCATCCTCGATGGTGAGGGACTAGGGGGGGGGAGGCACGGCAGTGTTAGCGGAGCACACTGCGAGGATCACGCGCGAGGTGATGTGAAAGTCCGACCAACCTTGTGGTATTCGTTCTGCAGCTCGGCCTGCGCACCCTCGGAGCCAGAGCCGATGGCCTTGGCGTCATAGCGGTAGAAGGTGCCGCTGGGTTCGGCGTGGTACAGCTGGGGGCCGTCCTCGTCGTAGCCGGCGATGAGCAGCGCGACGCCGAAAGGCCGGCTCATGATGGTCTCCTCGCCGTCGGCGCCCTCGCCGAAGCGCAGGGCGAGGTCGCAGATGGCCTGGGTGGCCGACTCGACGCGCAGGGGTTCGGCATAGTTGAACGTGTGGGACTGGGACTCGACGCGGGCGTGCTCGACCATGGAGCGGGCGTCGGCCTGGAGGCCGGACATGGCGCAGCCGATGTGGCGGTCGATCTCGACAATCTTCTCGACCGACGAGGTCTCGAGGAGGGTCGACGTGACGCGCTTCTCGACGCCGAGGATGACGCCGTCGGCCGTGGCGACGCCGATGGCCGTGCTGCCGAGCTTGATGGCCTCGAGGGAGTATTCGACTTGGAACAGGCGGCCTTCGGGGGAGAAGGTGTTGATACCTCGATCTGTTTGCGTCAGCACGGAGCAGGGGATGGGGATGGGGGGGGGGGGGGGTAAAAGGCAAGGCGGTCATGGCTGAATGGCATGAAACCGACGTACCATATTCGGATCTTGCCATAAACATCTTGGCGGTGTTCTGGGGGTGTTTCGCAGAGGTAGGATTGTTGGTGCTTTGAAAGCTGGGAAAGGAGGGTATCGTCTGGTCGTGAGGTCGTAGGTTGAGGTGGTTGTATCGCTGGAGATCTTGAAGGTGACGGGGAGCTCCAGCTGGAGGTTTCTTAGGCAAGCAGCCAGCCTACGCAGCCGCAGCCGCAGCCGCAGCCGCAAGCTCTTGGTCACTTAGGAAGCAGTAGACCCCCCCTAACACCCCCTGCAGGGATCCGAGCTTCCGATTGGCGATTGCGAGGCAGAGGGCGGCAGGCGTGGGGAGGGCTGTTGACGCTAACGCCGGATCAATTCACCTGCCACACCGACGCGAGGATGTTCCGGCCAAGACGCGACTCTCCTGTGGCGGCCGACGACCCAAAAGCGCTTCAGGTACCTACCTGCCCAGGTACCGATCCAGGTAGCTACAGGTGCTGGACCGTACCTTGCCTTGCCCGACTGACCCTGGGCCTGACGCGCGACAACCCAATGAGCCCCGCCTAAACACGCCCACGCTCACATTCACGATCACATACTCTTGAGCGCCGACAAGGCTCGCATGGTCCTCACGCCAGCAAACGACTACCTCGTAGCTTCCTCAATGTCAATGCAGCCTGCGACATGTCGTCCAGGGTACCAGCCCACGACCGCCGCGCAAATGGAGCCCCAGCCGACCAGGACAGGCCGCCGAGACCCCGCATGAGCAACGCCCAAGGGAGCTTCACCAGCAGCAACAGGCATGAGCGACCCGATTCCCGCCAGGCCCAGCCTCAGCCTGATGGGCGCTTCGAGAGCACGTCGCATAAGAGAACGGCGTCTGGAAACCCTCGCCCGTCGAGCAGGACACACGAGGATCGGCGCATCGAGGAGCGCCGCACAGAACGAACCTTCGTCACCCAGCTCGAGCGCCTGACACAGAGAACGAGGAGTCCGCAGCGCGCAGAGCGGCCGTCCACAACGAGTGCAAAGGCCAAGGCCTCAGAAGCCCACAAGACCGCTGAACCGCAACCTAAGGAAGCGAGGGTCGAGCCGCCAGGTATGCTGAGGATTCTGCGAAGCGACCGCGTTCCGCCCGACTGACTGGAGCCATAGCAGAGCCATGGCGCCCCGAGGCGTTCCTGCTACCACACACATCCGCCCCTCTGGCGTCACGAATATCTGTGCCCCCGCTGGCATCCGAGGCGCCTCCAGCTCTTCAACCGAAACCCCTGAACGAGCTATCCCTCGAGGCCCAAGAAGCTGCCATCCTGGAGGATTTACTATTCGTCTTCATGGGCTATGAAGGACAGTATATCCGGTTCGCGAAGAGCTATAACCAACACGAGGAGCGCGATCGCCTGTCTGGTCCAACATTTAGGATCCTCCCTGGCCTTGACCCCAGTCTGCAGGACCTGACCATGTCGATGCTGAAAATGGCCAGCTATTACTCGGCGCTGGAGATGTTTGTCGATGTGCAGAGTCGGGAGGAGTTTGGCGCCGTGAACCACGCATTGTGCGCCTCTGTGCGCAAGTTTCTCCAGGACTACCTCGTCATGATTGCTCAGCTGGAAACCCAATTTCTCACCAACGACACGTTTACGCTCCATGTCCTCAATATCCACATCCTGCCGACGAACCAAATGATGGCGCAGCTTCATTCTTTGGCCCTCGAGCTTCTCAAACGGAACGCACTCCTGGACGACGATGACGAGGAATCAAGCGACAGTGGCGATGACTTTGAGAACATCCTCGAAACCCTTCGAGAAGGCGGCGACTTGGGCGCTGGAAACATGACGGGGAAGAAGATATGCAAGGGCGGCGTCGTGCTAGGTCTCATCACCAAAAGACTCGAAGCCATGTCGGGCGACCCCGCAGCGCGCGCCTTGCTTACATCCTTATTACGAGATGCCAGTAGGCCGTACATGGTCATGCTGAACGAGTGGCTTCACCACGGTGGCATCAATGATACCCATGCGGAGTTCCTGGTCAAGGAACAAAAGAGCATTCGGAGGGAACGGCTCGAGCAGGATTACACAGATGAGTACTGGGAACGACGATACACAATCCGAGAGCATGACGTCCCACCACAGCTCGAAGGCGTCAAGGAGAAGGTTCTTCTGGCCGGCAAATATCTCAACGTTGTGAGAGAATGTGGCGGTGTAGACGTCAGCAAGGTCGTCAAGGATGTGCCGCTGTCATTTGACGACAGCCGATTCTTGGAGAACGTCAATATTGCCTACGCGCACGCCAATGAGTCGCTCATGCAGCTTCTTCTGACGACGCACTCTCTGCCGCTGCGATTACGATCCCTCAAGCACTACTTCTTCTTGGATCCTTCGGACTACTTCTCGTACTTCCTGGAACTCGGCGCCTCGGAACTCCGAAAGCCCGTCAAGTCTGTTAATACCGGCAAGCTGCAATCGTTGCTCGACCTCGTGCTGCGCCAACCAGGCAGCATCGTGTCGTTGGATCCTTTCAAAGAGGATGTGAAGGTGGAGATGAATGAGATTACTCTCACCAAGTCTCTGCAGAGAGTCGTCAATATCACAGGCATTGAGCAGGGCGAGACGCTGCAGCCGTTGGCTCATCAGCCGTCAGACCACGACAAGAACGCTTTAGGCTTCACTTCCCTGCAGCTGGACTATGCAGTGCCGTTCCCTGTCTCACTGGTTATTAGTCGCAAGACAGTGTGGCGGTATCAGGCCTTGTTCCGATATCTACTCTCGCTGAGGTACCTCGAATCGCAACTGTCGACCACATGGCATACCCATACTTCGGGAGTCACTTGGGCCCATAAAAGCACGTCAAGGAGCTTGGAAATTTGGAAACGCAGAGTCTGGACACTACGCGCCCGCATGCTCGTGTTCGTCCAGCAATTGCTCTACTTTTGCACGGCAGAAGTCATCGAACCCAACTGGACCAAGTTTATGTCGAGGATCAAGACAAACGAGGAAAACCAGGGCGACTCATCAGAAGGCCCAACGAGGACGGTCGACGAGCTGATGCAAGACCACGTGGATTTCCTGGACACTTGCTTGAAAGAGTGCATGCTAACCAACAGCAAGCTCCTCAGGGTATGTGGATGCACCCCCATCGCTGTGTCATGATCACGGTTCTAACACGCTCTCTCAGATCCATTCCAAGCTTATGCAAACATGCACCATCTTTGCGACCTACTCCAATTGGCTCTCCCGCGAGCTCGAACGGGCTGATCCTGACCTTAGCGGCACCAGAAAACCGCCCAACATGACAGACGACCAGTGGAAGGTCTTTCAGTCCGTACGGACGCATAAGGGCTCGTCCGGGCATGGTGATTCGACCTCATCAGCCTCAAGCCAGACGGATCAGGAGGCACGCGTCAACAATCTCTTTGAGATAATGAAAAAGTGGGAGGGTAACTTCAGCCGGCACTTGCAAATCCTCCTGGATGCTCTGAACCACTATGCTGCCACGGAGACGGTCGTTCTCCTTAGTCTTTGCGCGCGCCTCAGCACCGCGAATCAAGGAACAGAGTACGCGGGGCTGCGGAACGAAGAGGACATTGCCGCCTGAGGCGAGGACATGTCTATTTGATGTTTTGGGGCCGCGTGCCGGGCTGGGCCCCGAGAAAGGCGTTTGGGAAGCGAGGGGGAGCAGTCATGTCGATAGATACCAATCTGGTGAAATGATGATCGTTGAAGTGGCGATTCTACGCCACGCGTCGACGTCAACTCTACAAGTCGCTAGTGCGGCCGTCGCCGCTCTTTGTGTGTTTGTATACTACAGTGTTTGTACATTTCTTTCATTCCCACATGGAGGCAGTCGCTCACGCCTTGTTGATGGCCTCCTTGACCAGTTCCGAGACTCTCGCCATCTCCACCTCGAGAGCCCGCCCCTTGAGCGCGCCCTGAACACCCTTCATGACGGCGCCCAGCGAAGACTTGCCGTTGGCGCTCGCAGCCTTGACCTCGTCGATCGTACGGCTGATGAGCTCGACGACCTCAGCCTCAGTGACCTGCTTGACGCCGCTGTTCTCGATGTAGTCCTGCAGCACCTTGGCCTGGGCATCCTCCTTCTCGGCGAGGTCCTCGCGCTGGGCGGCGCGGGCCTGCTCGGCGGCGTCGAGGTTGGCGCGCATGTTGCGGCGCAGCAGGGCGATGAGCTGGGCGTCGGTGGCGATGGGGCTGTCAGTCTTGGCGGCGTTGTTGGTCGTGGTTATGATGGCGCGAAGGACGGCGAGGCGCTGGGCGTCTTTGGCGCGCATGGCCGTCTTGAGGTCGGCCTTGAGGGTCGCGAGAAAGGGGGGCGTCGAGGGTGCTGCGTCGGCGGCGGGGGCGGAGCGGAGGGGGGCGGTGACATGGTAGGAGCGGCGGGCGGGCTGGAGGCGGATCGGACGGAGGGCCTGAAGCCAGCGGACGGGGAAGCGCGCGGCCATGACGGGCTTTTGTCGTGGTGGAGGTGGCAGCGTATGTAGTCAGGCGAGACTTGCGTGGGTAGTGGACTGCTGGAAGGAATGGGACGATGCAGGTATCGTGTCTGCAGCTTCTCGAGCTTGGGGTGTTGACTGTGGTTAATTTGGAGTTGATTGGGTCACTGACGGCGTCGGGGAGAGATGGCCGGACTGAGCATGCTCGCAAAAAGTTGAATAGCTTCATTATCTGGCTTGGAGTGGGGGCAATTGCGTTTTCTGATTGGTTCATCAGCCAAAGCTCTGAGTATGAACTGGCCCCAGCGAACTGCCTTGTTAACATCAACAGTCCTCGCGCCTTTGGCAATGGAGAGGAAGTAAGCACGATGGCATCGCCGCGCTACTTCAAGACGATGGATCAATATTTCTGGTAGGGCATGGTCCAGCTCCGGATGTTCAAAGGGGAGGCTGACACAACGCTTCCCCATCACGATACTTGCATCTGTTGTCCAAGCCGTCGAGTTGAGATGACGACCTACCAACATAGCACACACCCAGTGTGGCAGAGAACACTTAGCACTGACCACGTCTACCTGACCAGAGACTGTGTGTTGCGACTGCCCCCGTCCTGGATCCTTGCTGTCCCGAGGGAATGGTAGCGAGCCTGGCAAGCGCCCTCCACTTTCCCAGCTCCCCCCAATGAAGTGAACAGAAGCCTTGTACAGGAAGGGACGCCTCACGCTCTTCTTTCCCGTTGATGCTTCTGTTTGGTACCTGCTTTCTTAGTCCCTCATGCCTGTCGAGTGTTGTTGTCCGTCTCCCATCAGGGCCACTACGAAACGGCGACGCGCAGTCTTTGCAAGCCAAGAAAGGTAAGTGCAGCCAGGAGACCGCTGCCCAGTACCTTCTCACGGCGTGGCAGCACCGGGTTAGAGTCGTACACTTCTGGAATGTATTCCCAATCGTCACAGTCTTGTGTTGTTCTGTATGCACCCTTGGCACACGTCTGGCGCCTGTCACTTCCCCTCTCACACACACATCCGCCGCTTTCTCGCTACACTCCACGCCTCAGAATGGCCCGCGTGCCCGTCTATATTTCATCGTGATCATCATACCGTCCGCCTGACCGGCCCTTTCCAGTGGACGCGCAAATCTTGCCTACCGTGGCTTTTGGCCTGTACAGACGTACCTAAATCGCAGCTCGTCAGCACAGCAATAGCCCGGACGGCATGGTAGCATGGACTCACAACGAGAAGTATGCCTAAGGATCACAGAGATTAACACATCGTCAGCAAATATGATCGCGTTGCGCGTCAAGAACGTCGGGACCAGGACCAAGACCAAGAGCACCATTCACGCACCTTGAACCTCGGATTGTCGGCCTCGTTTCTCGCTTGTGCCACCAAGAGCTCGAAATCCGCAGAGGCCATGCTGGGAGAGCAGGTCAGCAGTTGACGCTAATCCCAACGAATGTCCATGGCCGTTCATGGCATCCAGGCCTCAACATGGCTTACCCCTGAAATACCGTCATCGGGTACGCTGCCATTGATGACAACAAGCTGCGCACGTTCTCCCTATTGGCCACACCAATCTCGCGCTGAGCGGAACCTGGACGTTCGTCAGCCAGCTGTTCCTTACCCAGGCCATCCCCACGAACGTACTTCGAGGCCAGCCGCATGTTGCCAGAGGTATCGGCCTGGGCTCTTGCGACACGATGAAGCCTGCTTCGCGCATCCAGTTTGCCATTTTAAGCGGCGCTCGAGGGTCTTTATGCGGTTGCACGCTTTCCATATAAGTCTTCGACCATCTTCGAAGTCCGTGGTCTGCGCTCACTTTCCGTTAGTCCGCCCGCATCAACAATCAGAGAAACAAGCGTGGTGGACCAACCATCTGTCAACGTCCCATTGTCCGATTGCGCATTGAAGTATATCTCCACCATCTGACACCAGCCCCCTCTGCGAAGCGTCTGGAATATATCTCGAATGTAGCTTGGCCACCGTCCCGTATCGATGACACCTGCCATCATCTGGCTGTGGATGAGGTCGAAATCACCCCTGGGCCACGTGAATCTGGTTCATCGCGTCAGCTGGAGCACGCCAAAGACATTTGTTCCTCACACCTTTCGTTGACGTTATCAACTTGCAAGTTTAGATTGCCTGGTAGCTCGTCTTGCGGCCACATGTGTGGGCAGATGTCGACTGCAACCACCTGCGAAATCGGTTAGAACCAATGCTCCGGCTGATCAAAGCGTGTTGGAGAAGGGGGCGAGCAATGAGAAGTGGCCACCGCGGGCTGACCCATCTATCTCGATGCGCGGTGTAAGGTTTTGGCTCAACGGTAGTTCAAGTGTCTACGCGCTTCACATCGTATTTTCTTTCACCAAAATATCCTTCGGAGCCCAGAACCTCGTGCAGACTATGATAACGGAATCGCGTACCTCGCAGTTTGGGTAGGCCTTGGCAACATCTATAGCCCAATCGCCCGCTCCAAAGCCGCACTCGAGGACCCTTCGTGGTCTACTAAGTTGCGATGGAAGCAAGCGATTGTCAAGCGCCTGGAGCAGCACCCAGTGCAGGATGTGCAGTCGATCAACCTCGTCCTGGAATCAACCATGTCAACGTAGCACGATACGGCAGGAAGCTGGCCAGTGCCATGCGTATGCGCACCTCGTCTATCGGCTCGAAATAATGATAGTTGTCGACAGCAAATTGTTGATATTCTCGACCGTGGTGCATGACAGTTGGCAGATAGGCCTCGTCAAGGGGGACTGTATCCTCGCTTCGTCAAGGTCAGGATTCGAAGGCAAGGATTTCGAGATTATCTGGCTTACTTGGCCATTTCTGTATTCCGAGTCGAAATCTCTCCTTCCAAAAGACCGCACAAAGTTCGTTCCCTCAAGTCGAAGGCACGAATATGACTACCAAAAGAAACAAAAAAGGGAAGGAATATTCTATGATGGGTGAACCAGCATTGGGCTGCGTAGTACTGGACGGTACGACAAAAAGGCCTCGCGCAATCAGGTCTGGCAGGTAAATACGAACCATGCCAGGGCTCACAAGGGCGTCAGAGAGGACAGGCAGATACCCGAAAACCGCAGAGGCCCAAAGGCACTTGTTAAGGGGACCCTCAACACTGTCGAGTTAGTCGGATTGGCCAAACATGGATCCAATACCCCACGATGCATGCCGCTGCCAATCCCGACATGGGCCATGCCGCTGGTTTTCTTCTGTTGCACGGCATCCTCCTTATGCGGCGCCGTTACCTCAATATTAGCATTCTGCAGCTTTGCCCCTCAGGGTACAGCATCCACAAAGATTGAAATGGAGGCGGAAATATGCCGCCGGGTGTTTGTGGACGCACGGGAGATGACGCTGGCCTGGGGCATTCTGAGTAAAAGCACTGTTCAGGGACCTTCTTTACTAGGTGAAGGCTCTAGAACGACGAAGAGCGTGGCATTAGGTGGCTGGGCCCAGTACGACCATACCCTGTTTCCACATCTCTCGCTCGGACGGTTTTCCTTCTGATTGGCGATGAAGGCCACAGTCTACGTGGTCTTCTATCCAAGGGTGGGCTCGAGACCTGGCCACGGCCTGCTAATTTCCATTTTAACGCACGTACTTCTGCGGCGGATCTCTGGCTACCCATAGTTCTTGCTCCCAGAGGGTCCGACTGCAGGCTAGCTGTTGCTGCTGAGTGAAACGATGACCTCGAGGCGCGCCAACGAATCTGGCACACACACACACACACACACACACACATACCGCAAGACACCTACTGTCATACAGGGCTCACGGACGATCGGAGCGAAAAAGGAGACCTTGGGTATGCGCTGATGTGAGTGGGCAGGCGCTAAGGATGCGGGTTCTGCATGGGGGGAGGGGGGGAAAGATATCTCTGGACTTCTCAGCATGGACAAAGAGTGTGGCCTTCGTTGTAACTAGTGTGCAGCATCTTGAGTCCTTTGCAGACGCAGACAGCTTGGCACCTGGGTTCTGCATCTTTGCGTCGACCCCCTACAAGAACCTGTGCTGGAACAGAGACACCGATTTGGGAGTTCTGGCTCAGGTGGTTGTCGGGGCCTGGGCATCGTACATGTGTATGCGGTGAACCTAGGCCTGAGTGCAAGGATGAGCAGGGCGGCGGTGGGGGACTGCCAAGTACATCGTACCCGACAGAAAAGATGGGCTATACTTCACAAGCAGGGGTTACCAAACATGCAAAACAGATGTACGGTCTCGTCGTTTCCACTCGCCAGGGAACAGGGCTTCTTGGGATCCGCACTCGATGTGTTTGTTTCCGTTGTGGGACGCTGACTTATTAAGTCTTGGGCAAACACAAGAAACTAGGTACCGAAAGGTAGTGCCCTGGCGCAACTTGATGGTATAGGCTAGCATATTTTTTGGCTGCCTTCACACGGCAGAGAACTGACATGACGACATACTCTGTGGCTGGCAGGACGGTATTCTTGGGCAAACACCGCCGACGATACCACAGAAGCGAAGAATGCCCAGAGACGGTTGCCTCGCTTTGCAGATTTGACTCCGCTCAACATGAGCCAGCAAACATGAAGAAGGATTGAGCTACCTACAAGCCCTTCTGCGATGGCCACCAAGAATGAACGAGGGTGGACCAACGACTGAGCGTCACGATATGTGTTTGGATCTGGAAGCAGAAGGTGGCGAGAAGCCTGTCTGCACGCCAGTCTGTTCAACATGCTTCTATCTGCACACCCTTCAACGGGCCGCTGCAGGTCTGAACGAGCATGCTTCACCCGAGGGAGGGGGGCCACCCACCCCACCTGTCAACGTCCCTCGGCGAACGTGGTTTCTCGCGCGGTAGCCGATCAACCCATCACAGCGATCACGCACCATACGTGACAAGACGACGCCGCACAGAGAGGTCTTGACAAGCAGTGTAACGGCGGTCCCGTTGGCTTGGGCTGTGGGTCCTCCGGGAATCAAATGACGACAGCCACAAATTTCCTGCCGGTACCAACTGGCCGGCGCGCCCCCAACCGCCCAAGATCCTGGGTCGTCCATTTTTGACCTCGGCCTGGTCCATGCTCGCCTTGACACGAGCCGTCAAGTTCAGCAAGAGGAATCGGATGGCGGGTCAGAGCATGACAAAGGAGAGCGGGCAAGGTAAAAGGAGCCGAAATTGGCATCCATTTCAAGATGATGTGTCCACTTGGTGGTTGCAAAGACGCTCGGTCCGAGTCGGCGCGGGTTTTCTATCCCATCATCAATATGTGCTGGCTGACTGGTTCCATGTTTACCTGGCTGCCAACACCACATATAGGAGGAACTACGACGATCTCACTCTGTCCATGCACATGGGACATGTGCCCTGCGACCAGTGGCCAAGGTCGACTGGAGTAGCGCCCGTATCGCCGAATATCATACGCTGACGATGTGGGCCATGGTCCCATGGCCCATTTACATGTATCCGACCAGCTCCAATAATGGATATGAGAGTTCCTCCCCCCCGCCGACGAGGCGTTCGCTGCAAGACACAAAGAGTGGATGGATGGCATGATGATGAGCTGGCAGACGGCCGCAGGAGGTCGTCCCTAAGTAGACCAGGGACCCCGGTCACTGGCATATTGGGGTTTCGTGTACCCCCTCCTCATCCCAGCATTTCCACCAACCCCTCCCATGACCTTACCATTCCTCTGGGTCCAACGCCCTGAACAGACGAGCAACGTGATTGAGTTGGCCTACAGGCCCCAAGTCTCGGGACGCACCCCTTGTCCCGCTTGTCCGTCCCAGGAGCTAGGTTCGCCGCCGAGCTGGTGTGTTTACAGGGGACAGAGAATATTTCTAGAACCTCTTGTGCGCACCCTTGAGAACTGGAGGCAACAGAGCCCAAGTCCAGGAGAGGTCCTTGGGGCCTATGCCCGCTGCTTTGCAGCCACTATTTCGACCCCTCGGACCTCATTACTTTCTACTGCAGTGATCCCTGTTCGAGAAGTCATGTATCTCATCAAATTGTGAGCGGCCGGACAAGCCGGATTGAGGCTGTAGGAGATGAGGTGAAGCCAGGCCAGTAATGGGGCATCCCTCAATCAGCTGGATCAGCCAGGCCAGCGTCTTTGTCCCATTGTGCGACCTGATCAGTCACCTATCGCAAGGCTGGCTGGATGGTTGAAACAACCGTTTTGCTGAGCATCGGATGCTCTCCAGCCGCATTCAGGGATGGCGACTTGAACGCAGATGCCGCCGTCGTACCCTTCGAGGCCAGGGGGTGAAGGCCAGCCACCTCTGGCTCCCAATGAGACCGCTTAGGCTCACCGAATTGACACTTTCGTGCATGTCCGCCGAGCCTGACTGCTCGCTTTTCCAAGCATGCAGGTTACAGGAGACCCTCAGTTTGACCATCGAGGCGGGGGCCGCAAGGATTTGTCTTTCGTGCAGCCGGCGAGTCCAGGCCCTGGGACCTATAGGGGGGGGAGGGGGCAACTAGGCTCTGCGTCGCACGGTTTCACCCAAAAATGCCTTGCCTAAACATGTTGATGATCATCGAGACTGCCAATGGGGTCATATGAGGAAAAGGAGGAATCTCGCTCTTGAAAACAAGAGAAATGAAGAAGATAACCCTGTTGGCTCTACGTGTTGCCAATGCTGTCTACTATGCATGTCACCCAAGGCCCCTCTCTGCTGCGCCTTTCCTCTCGTGTTCTAAGTAGCCCAAAATCGGAACCACACTGCACTCCTCAGACGGAATGTGTTGGCCATGCATGGCCATTGACATCCCAATGCTGACACAACTCCTTCTTCCACCTGCCTAGTCCTGCATGAACGCATGCAGGCTGAGAAAAGAAAACTTCCGAACGGACTCGGCTCGATGCGTACGTTGTTACGCCTGAGCTGACCTGACAGCACAGCCTGCAGCTTCGGAACGAAGGAACCCGTGTCTGGCCGCTTCTGCTCCAGCGTTGACCCCCTTTTATTTTTGGCCTGGGCGATAACAACGAAGGAACGGAAAGTGGCATCCGATTACCAACAGGTAAAGACAGGATTCCGTGCCTTGACAGGCTCGAGCCGCTCCACAATGACCTTGCGATGGTTACCCTCCATGCCCTCGGCTGCGGCATAGCCAAGGTCACCCTCGACGTCATCGCCGTCATACTCGGGATCGTATTCCCTGCTGCCGCCACCGTACAGTTGCTGCGCAATGCTGCTGCTGCTGCGGCGCGTGGCGGCTGTCGCGAAGGAGTACCTGCGCTGCTGCTTCGGGCCAGATCCTGTGTATGGGCCCTGGCCCTGACGCTGCGGTGCGTACACGTTGAGCGATCGCGAAGGGCCGTGGTAACTCTCTCGAAAGCCCGGGACGGGGATCCTGGGCCGCTGGGGCGTCGACGTAGAGTGCTGATCAAGGGACCCGGATCCATTCATGTGGGAGTCTTCCACCGGCGATTGCGCATCGTCGGCGCCAGGCGACATCGGCATCTCGAACCGGCCGGGATGCGGCATATCAGCTGGGGGGCTAGCGAAGCCGAGGAGATCCTCGGCGTCACTGTCGGGACCATGAACGGGTGCTGAAGCGGCGGCAACGCCAATGTCGCCCTCGTCGAGGGAGGAGTGTTCCCCACGGCGGCGCAGCTCGGAAGACATGCGCATGGGGAAGGCAACGGGTATGTCGACGAGGTCGTCCCAAACGCAGACCTTGGCGCGACGGGTCAGCTCAAGAGGCCCGTGATCGGCGAGCTTGAGCGTCTCGACGACGTTCCAGGCCTGGCCCTTCATGACGGCCATCTGGCGGGCGAACATCTTTTCTTGGAAGTCCGGATCAACTTGGAATACCTTACGCAGGGCCAGGGCTGTCTCACTCCACCACTGGGTAGAGGTCAGAAGGGGTAGGAAGTGGTCACGCGTTTTCTGAGAGAAGGGGCGGCCGATGAGATCTACTGGGAGGAATAACCAGCCAAAGGGGAAGCTGAGTTCTTGTCAGGGCTTGATTCTCACCAGAAATCACGGAAGGTCATATGAACTCACCTGCGCCAGGCATCGGGGTGTTTCCACGGCCAAGACAAGGAATTGTCGATGGCTCCTACTGTAATCCTGGGCTCCCGCCCCCTTGGCAGCGGACTTGCCGCCTTCATCGGCTGTTGCGTCTCGTACGAAGGGTATTTCGCACGCGACTCTGGCATCGACCTTGTGGTTAGGTCTACTGGCCGCGGGCCTGCCTCCTCTGCTGACTGGGCGTTGGCCATGTTCATCTGCACAGGTTCCGAGACGACAGACACCTGCTGTGTCTGCCAGTCAACCTTGATCATCCAGTTGTCGAGGCCGCGGTCCGTATTCCGCATGATATAGTCCAGGATGACGAGCTTCTCAAGCTCCTCTCGGAAGGACTGCTTCATGTTATCTGTCCAGACGAAATTGTCGGGGCCAAGCTGGACCTCGTCGCGTTCGCCCTCGTCGTCGCTCTCAACATCGTCAAGCGCAGGCCGGCCGCCACCAGGGCGACAGTTATCAGCCCACCGCCTCCTCCTCTTGCGGTGGGGGTCATTGGTGCGGAAGCCGGACCAGTACTGGTCGGGCCATGGGTGCTCTCGCAGGAAAATGTTCGCGTCCTTGAAGCCTGTCAAAAAGACTTGGAAGCTACCGGCCTTCTCAGGCAGGGCCTTCTTCTTGCGGGAGAAGCTGCGGCGGTCCCAGAAAGGGTAATGGAACGACTTTGAAGATAGGTTGACGACCTCTGTGTACGGGACCATATGAGTGCGGAGTTGGCAGTCGAGGGTATAGGCGGCGGCCTCGCTGACGTATGAGAGATTGGGGATGAGGCTACGGGTGGATTGTCAGTACTCTCCCTTCTTCACCTTCTACTCGTTTCCCTCTTCTAGAGAAACATACCAGGCGCGGCCGAAGCAGCAAGGAAACAGGTTGCGGTGGATCCATTTGTTCCATTTGGGATTGCCGGCAGCATAAGGTTCCTCGTCCTTGGGCTTAAAGACACCGACAATCTTGCCATCGGGATTCCGTGCAAAGTAACTCCCCGAGCTGCCCTGTGATATCATACGTGGATGAACGCCTTGAGCGATAGCGGTGCGCACACTGCCGACAATTTCTTCAAACTCGGCGCGCTTCATGACGGGCTGGGGCTCAGCGAGCCCCTCGGCAGTGAGAGGTCGTACGCCCTCCGGGGGCTGGAAGACGGAGTGGTGGATCTCGAGGCGGTCGTCCTCGCCGGGCTGCTTGTTATGGGCGCGGGAGCGCTTGAAGCGTGAAGCGATCTCGTCGGCCCAGCGCTCGAGGCGGGCGTTGATGGCCTTGAGATCGACACCGGAGCCGGAGCCGACGCGGCGGCGGGGACGTGGGCGCGTCTGTGACGAGGGCGCCGTAGGGTCTCGGTGGTACCCTTTCGGGGTGACCATGCCGGACCGGGGACGCGGCTGGGTTATTGGGGCGAAGCGAGGGGCTGAGGCGGGCTGGAGGGTGGCAGAAGAATGAGAGAGGGGGTCTTCATCTTCCGAGTCGGAGGAGAGGGCATCGGCCTGGGCGAGGCGTTCATAGCCCGTCGTCGGGGGGCGTGTTGGGGGCATCGTGTGAGAGTCTAGACTGTAGACGTTCGGGGGAGGTGATTTCGTGTTTCGACGGTTGTCTCCGGTCCACCAGTTCAGGTGTTGTAGTTGTTGTTGCTGTCGTCGTCGTCTACGTCGTTGTTTGTGGTTGACGTCGGGTGCCCCTTAATTTCAGACGATGCAACTGGAGGACTCCAGGCTGGTTTTGGGAGGGGGGTAGATGATCGGAAGGACGGACGAGAAAGGGAGTATACAGAATGGCAACGGCACAGAGCCAAAAGGGGGCACGAATACAGTGGGCAAGCAAGGAATACGGGCGGCGTGGCCTCGGAAGTAGTAGCACTCAGGAGTAGGTCATGGTGTAGAAGATGTGGGTGGACGTGGCATTGGATCGTGACGTGACGTGACAGCTTAAAGCTGTCAACTAGAAAGTCGATTCGAGGAACAGGTGCACTTTCCAGGCTCTGGCCTTACACGTGCTTATCCACTATCTGTCTGCATGGGGCAAGGCAGGCAAGGCAGGCAAGGCAGGCAAGGCAGGCAAGGCAGGCAAGGCAGGCAAGCAGGCACGACGCACAGGGGGCCTCCTTCTTCTTAGGTAAGGAAGTCTGACTAGCGCTGCCTGCTCCCTCCCTCCCACCCACCACACACCACCTGCGCCTTCCCAAACATCCAACCAAATCCCAAGAGGGAAGCTACTCCAGCTGTCACTCCTCCTACCTGAGGCAAGGTGCATTATCTTTCCTAATGAGTAGGTAAATTCAACGATTTCTGCATGAGGCAAATCAAAACCCGACAGCATAACGAAAATGGCCAGACCCGGCGTCTTCAATGAACAGCAACACCGTCGATGTACAACCCTGAACTGGTATCCGAGCACGCAGCTGTCATGTATACATACCAGACACCTGCCCTGCCGTTTGCACTCTGGGGCAATGTCACGCTGAACGACCGCCATAGGCCTCCCGCGATGGAGCCCGGCTGCAACCCGTAGCCTGCTTCATCACTGGTCCAGCCCAGAATGGGACCACAACCCCCCGGGTTCCCACTTGCAGCCCGGAAACTCGCAGTCAGCCGCCAGTCGCGGCCCGCCGGGTTGGGGTACAACGTCACGGGCACCGCCACCGCGAAGTTGCGAAACGCCTCGTTGTCGAGGGACACGTAAAGCATGCCAGCGCCAAAGAGGCCCGAAAAGGAACCGTCCGCCGATGTCCGCACGATGCGGCACGGGCTCTGGTCAACGTTGCGGCACCAGTCTCCCGAGCCGTCACCCGACTCGAAGAGGGCGTTTGGCACGTTGGAGCTGCCGGGTGGGCCTGCTACCGTCGGGTCCGTCGCGATGGACGTGACTGTCGTGACGCTCGTCACCGTCGACGTGCTGACCGACACGGGACAGGTCGTCGTCTGTGGCATGGGCGTCGTTGTGGGCGTCGTGGTAGGCGTCACCGTCGTCGTACTCGGTCTCAGGCACGCGCAGGCGCTGGATACCCTAGCTGCGCTACCACCGCACCCCGACGCGTAGGTTGGCAGGTCAGTCGTAGCAGGACTCGCCGCGGCGGTGTATGTGCTGCAAAAAGCCACTGCCTGTGAGACGACGGCGCTGTTGCGGAGGCCACGGAGGCAGTTATCAGCGTTGCATGACGCTGCTTGTGACTGTAGCAGCAGCGAAGCCACCGCCATGACTGATACGAATGTCCTCATCTTATTCTGATATGAGTTGTTGATGCGCCTTTTGATTGCTCGGGGTAGGTTTCTGCTTCAAGGCTGCGTGCCAAACTGATAACCTCACGAAGCTGGTTTGGACACGCAGCATATATGCTTCTCTCCATCTGCCCCTGTCTGCTCAAATATACCCTTGATATCGCTCTTATGAACTGTGCCTCCGGCATGCTTCAATAGCTCGCCGTGAACGCCGTGTTGCTTTGTACCAGTCAACGGCGTTGCCGGCACCTGAGGCCCAATGGCGGCGACCACTCGTCATCATTGCTTATTTTCAGCTCGCCCTGGGACTGCAGTTGTGTCTCTTTTCAGACGCACGCGAAGCGCCCTGGGGCTAAGACGGTGAACAACGCCGCGCCAATGCATGTCAGACCGACCTCTCTTGCTTACCCCGCCATCATCCCCAAGGCCTTCGGTACTCGCGCAGCAAGACTCGACTAGCCATCAAAAGTTTGTCCTGGGCGAGCAAGATTCACCATACCTCGGATCCCGGGCCAACCGTAAGCTCGCCGGAAACATTGGCTCTGAGCCTACGAACAGCCTGTTTTCTTTCTTCCCAAGGTCGGGTTGTGCTTCGAGCCTCGGTGCTGAAAGGAAATGTCCAGCAATATGTGCACTCGCATGATATGCTTGGCGTCTATTCCTACGGCAAAGGTGTCCGACTGTGGATGAAGCTGCCGACAGCAGGTGTTCATCGACTGAGGAACCTCTAGAAACTGCAATACGCAGAAGAGATTATGCTGCGGCACGGAACTTTAGGCCTGCATATTCACATTGGATATACCGAAGGTTGCGTTTCACTTGCCCATTGCCTTCAGCAGACCATCAAATCTCATGTTAGGTCAATACGATGTCTGTACCCGAAGTATTGACAACTTCGCTGCCTATTTGCAGCCACGAGACACTCTTGCTGAGCTCCTGTCGAACAACATACATCGTTCCGTGTCTAGGGCTGGCGAGTGTCAGTCAACAGATACTACTGTCAAGACAAGTGAAGTTGTTTGACAAAGTCCAGCCGGAAGTTTCCAGCAAGCCAATGTTATGAGCATCGATTGAACACTCTATCGCTGACTTGTCGCCGAGGCCTGTGAGAAAGCCGGCCGTTCCTGGCTAGGATTCTGTCTCCGCAATTGCGCAATGTGGGCTAACTTTCCGTTGCAGTGGTATATAGATTGCCCCGAACCGTTGGACATGTGTAGAACGCATTGTTGGGCCCGCGAGGACGGCATATGATGAGCATGTGCGGGTTCGTTCAGACGCTGACTGAAATGGGGAACTGATCGCCATGCTGGAATATTGCGAGCCTCACTTTTTCCTTGATGTGAATTGACTGAAATAACAAGACGAGAAGGAGACGCACAGCATCGCATATCACAAAGCGCCAATCCAGATACCCAGACGCTTCGGATCACCATGATACGATTTCCGTTTTCGTCAGAGTAGAAAAATCGGAGCCGATACCAGCCACTACCCCGCGACGTGCTGGCGCCACGCCTCCGGCGGCCAGGCATTGGACAGTCGGAGCAAGCCCACGCATGCTTGACGATCAGGGAGTGTCCTGCCACCTCCTCCTGATGATCGGACGGGCGCAATGCAAAGCCAAACGGAAGATGGGAAACAGAAGCCAAGGTCCACACCACGGGAAGAGCTGTCCGCTCTGCATCCCCGTGACTTGAGCTATGCTCTCAGGGCGTATCCCCAGTAATTGGCGTTCTTCTTCTTTTCTTCTCATTTTGATTGGGGTTTTCTTCTACCTTTGGGCATCGATCAAAGAGCTATTCCCTTTTCTCGTTTCATCGAAAACCCCATCAATTCATCTCGTCAACGCTGGAGGATTCCCTCCCGGACTTCGCTAAACCATTCGGTTTATTTCTGGATATTCTTTGCACGACCGCCCACAATGACTGCACATCTCGACGTCGTGCGGGCCTGGCGAGACGACGCGACAGCTCAACCGCCCGCCCTCGAGCTTGATAACCGCGGCCGCAAGCGACACCGGAGCCTTACTCGGTGCGACGCGGCAGCCAAGTGCGGCACATCTGGCGAATCGAGCACGTTGCGCGGACGACCCCGACGGCGCTCGACGTCGCCGTACGGGGCTGCATCTCGCACCACGTCGCGCAGCGCGATGGACGGCTCGGCCTCGCCGGCGAGAAAACGGTTGCTTCGCGTCGTGGTCCTCGACCGTCGAAGAAGCCAGAGCCCCTCGCGGTCCCGGTCGCCGAACCGGCGGCAGCAGAACGCGGCGCGGCGGAGACAGCGGACCAGGAGTCGGAGCCGGAGCCACGACGAGAAATCGTACCGACCAGTGGAGCAGGGGGGATGGTTGAGACAGGACGTCCTACGCAAGCAACAGGCCGCCCAGAAGCCTGTGCATGGCAACGGGCATGGACATGGGCATGGTGGCTGAATCGACAAACCCCCCAGATCAGATGAGACGGTTGGGTGGCACAGTCGATCGATTTTCCGATTTCCTTCTTGACATGGGGTGTCCACCAGATCCGGGTTCCAATGTCAAGACTGGACAAAGCGGAAAAGAGGGAGGAGAGAAAAAAGGAGTGCGTGGTTATGCTGATCTGGGACCCTCCACGGAAATCTCGTCAGGTCCCATGACCCCCATTCTCAAGACGATTGGTGTGACGAGGGGAGTAATTACTCTGACACAAGCTGAATGACGGAAGGCTGGGCGGTAAGTGGCCGGCGGGGCTTCTGAATTCGACATGTAATCATTAGTGCTGTTAGGTTAGTAGGTTGGCACACCGCGTACCTATCTACATACCTACCTAGGTAGGTAAGGCTGAGCAGAACAGAAGCATCTACACGAGCTGCACTGCACAGCCGCCGCCTCGGAGAGTAATTGTGTACATTTCTATCTGTACAGTCTTAATATGTCCAAGTCTTGCTTAGATCTTTGAAACCCCCCCCCCCCCCCCCTCCTCTCCTAGGTGACCAGAATTATTGAGGCATGGGATTCGATGTAGAGCCTAAAGGCATCTACAGTGTCTCTCAGGCGCTGGCATTCGGCTGGTAGGTGGGTGTCAAGTAGCACGGCCCCTCCGTCTCGATTCTGCACTGGGCCACGTGCCTCGAGGAGATTTCTCGCTAGCCGTATAGGGCTTAGTCCTGACCCCGCCGGCACCTTCCCCCGCTGTAGGTCGCGCTCTCCAAATGCAAGTGACCATGCCCGGCCGCGCCTGCCTGTCACTGATGAGCATGTGCCGCGTCTAGTCAGCGAAGCCAAGGGCCAAGGCAAATGCAGGAAGGAGTGATGGCAGCGGACGGGAAGGTATGGAAAGCGACTGCACCTACCCGCATCCCGAAGGTCGCTCTCAGCATCACGTAGCCCAAGTCAATACATGCTGTTCTTGCAAGAGCGCGTGGCCTGGTACTTGTAGCTTCTGCAATCTGCATCTGCATCTGCATCTGCATCTGTGTCACCGCACGTCGCCGGCCGACTTCTCCCTTTCCTCTCTCGCCAACGCAAACGCCATGACGCGCGCTGTCTGAGAGGAGCATTCACAGACACTCCCTCCAGTCGCCCCTCTATCAAACCCGCGACCTCGCCCCGACGAAGCACCCTTTGTTCCACACTACGTCGTCACACACCAGTCTGCCTCTGTCTCTCGATCAACCGCCTGCTGACTTGCTCATCGCCCACCGCGCATACCCCAACAGCGCGACCTCGGCGACTATCTGCTCGCATTTGGGCCGAATAGCGCCAACAGCCCGCATCCTTCTTGTCTTGTTCGTGGGCCAACATCGCCCGGTATACTCCTTCGTTCCTGTCCCTCCCGCGCCGACGCCTTCTTTTGTTCCTACGTCCCGTACATCGAGCCTCGGCAGCCTCGCAGCCTCTCCGGGAAACAACAGGCTGCCCCCGCCCACAGAGCCTCACGGCATCCAGCGTCTCAACTGCATCGCGCGTTATGACCACTGCCACGCCCGCCCCTCGACCTCCCACGATACAACGTTCTTGACCCGCCTTCCGTGGCAGACATTTCTCCCTTCACCCAGAACCGAACGGCAACTAGACACCGTGCCTGTTTGTCCGCCCGCCTCCTCTGCCCGCCATGGCTTCCGCCAACCGGCACAACGGTAGGTTACATCCTGCCCCCATCTTGCCCCCTCGTCCTCCACACAATGCTAACATGGGGTTGCTGTTCAAGGCCAGGCTGCTGCCGTCGAAGACCCTAGCTGGAACAACCAGACAGCCCCGGCGGCGCAGGCGTGGAACGCGCAGGCCTTGCTTGCCCCGCGCAGCAAGCAAGCCGTTCCTTCTCCAGCTCACGGCTATCCCCAACGCAGCTACCCCATGACAAACCAATTCGCCGGCGCACAACACAATGGCGGCATGGTCTTCGAGTTCACCGGTCCTTCCGACATGTCCAACGACTCACTCCCTTCATCCGTGCCATCGACCTCATCGACACCAGTCACCGACGGCCGATCGACACCAAATGGCCATATGCAGGGTTTAGGCGGCATGATCGAGCGCATGAACGGCGTCCAAGATCGCGCATATGCCCCCGCAATAAAGAGACGCAAAGTCGACACGCCCGAGGCTGACGCTGAGATGACTGGAAAGAAAGGTATGGGCTCTGGGGGAAGCGGCGTGCTCGGCGCCTACGTGAAAGAAAAGCGAGAGGAGGCGCAACAAAATGGGACCGCAAGGACCACACACACAGTTGATTTGACATTGGGTAGGTCCCTCCCCGTTGCTTGTGGCCTGCCACCACCAACTGCTAACCTCCATTTAGTGGATGATGATGATGTTAAGGTGATTGAACACCCCGACAACGAAGAGGTATGCTATGGCATGCTTCAAGGCAAGGTTCTCTGCAGCATTGTGCCGTCTGCTAAACCCGGAGCCAAGAGCCTGTTTGGTGACAACTGGTTCCCGCCCGCTAAGGTCGTGGCGAAGCGGATTACTGGAGATAAATCAAAGCGCATCTCACTTTACGACTTCACCCGGGAGATTATTGGCAATATTGACGAAATGACAGCCGGTGCTCTTACGCCCCTGATGGATGCCAATATGCAAATCAGGACCGATTGCAGAATACCTGCGCGGAAGAAGCAACCAGGGGAGGAGCCGCGGTCGAGAGTGTCCAAGCTGTACCCCCTCGAACTGGTCATCTATGGGCCCAAGAAGTGGGCAAAGCCCGTGGCAGACCATTTCAAAAAGAATTCAATGGTCCTGCGCCACCCCAACAGGGTAGACAAGGGCATTAAGTATGTCAACTACCAAGTAGTGACAACCGAGCCAGCGGCACCGAGACCGCAGGCCAACGGACGGACTCTGCCGAACAACTTTGTGCCGGGCATGGCAATTGCCCAGCGGACTGTCGAAGAGATGCGTTCCGATGTCATGGGCGTGTTCGATCAAATGGGCAAGAACAACGATGTTCCCGAGCTGGAGCCATCGGACCTCATTGTCACACCCCTACTGAAGCACCAGAAGCAGGGCCTGTACTTCATGACGAATAAGGAGGCCGACGCCACGTGGGAGCAGCGAACGACAGACTCATTTTACAAGGCCCGTATAAGCTCGACGGGGCAGCGGGTTTTCCTCAACGTCGTCACCGGTCTGAACGAACGGCAGCTGCCCCCACAAACAAGGGGCGGCATCCTTGCCGACATGATGGGACTCGGCAAAACACTCAGTATTCTCTCTCTCGTCTGCCATACGCTCACCGAAGCACAGACCTGGGCGCAGTCTCCCTTGATACAACCCGAGGAGCCTCCCCAGAAACCGTCGTCCATGTCTGCAGCCCTCAACACATTGGGTCTCACGAAACTGAAAAGAAACGCCAAGACCACGTTGCTGGTATGTCCACTGACGACCATCTTCAACTGGGAGGAGCAAATAAAGCAGCACATACAGCCTGGCAAGTTTAGTTATTATGTGTATCACGGCGCTACCCGCATCCGAGACGTTGAGCAACTGGCACAGTATGACTTGGTCATCACCACATATGGCTCCATCTCCACAGAACTCGGTCTGCGCAACAAGCGGAAGCCGGGCAAGTATCCCATGGAGGAAATTGGCTGGTTCCGTATCGTGCTCGATGAGGCACACATGATCCGCGAAACGTCAACGCAGCAGTTCAAGGCCATCGTCCGCCTGCAAGCCAACCGCAGATGGGCTGTGACCGGCACGCCGGTGCAGAACCGGCTCGAGGACCTGGCTGCTCTTCTGGCATTTTTGCGACTCAAGCCGTTCGACGACCGGAACCGCTTCAACCGCTTCATCGTCGACCCGTTTAAAGCCTGCGACCCCGAGATCGTCCCCAAGCTTCGCATCATGGTGGACAGCATCACGATGCGGCGATTGAAAGACAAGATCGACCTTCCTCCTCGTACCGACCATGTCATCAAGCTTGACATGACCCTGGAGGAACGTCAAGTCTACGATCTGTTTGAGAAGAACGCTCAAGATCGAGTACAGGTCTTGTCTGCCAATGCCGAATCGAGCAAGGGGGCCCTCGGTGGCCAGACGTATATTCACATTCTGCGCTCTATCCTGCGTCTGCGTTTGCTTTGTGCGCACGGTGCCGACCTCCTCAACCCAGACGACATGCAAGCTCTGGAGGGCATGACAGCAGACATGGCTATTGACCTTGATAGTGATGACGAAAACTCCAATAAACCGGCACTGAGCGAACGCCAAGCATACGAGATGTTTGAGCTGATGCTCAATACGAATGCTGACAAGTGCAGTCAGTGTACCAAGAAACTCGGCGCCAGCGATGGCGCTAGTATCGAGTCCGAGGGGCAAGAGGAAATTCTTGGGTACATGACGCAGTGCTACCACGTCATTTGCGGCCCTTGTTTCAAGAAGGTCAAGGAGTTGGCCAAAGATCAGCCGGGCCAGTGTCTATTCTGTCCCAACCAAGTCGATATGCAGTACATTGCACTGAAGCGCGCTCGTGCCAACGTCGAGCACGACGGTCACATCAAGGCCAAGGCTGCCAATAACGGCAAGAGGACGTTTGACAGGTACAACGGGCCTCACACTAAAACAAGGGCCCTGCTGGAGGATCTGCTGAAGTCGGAAGCCGAGACTGCTGCAAACCCTACGCTGCCTCCGTTCAAGTCGGTCGTCTTCTCCTCATGGACGACCCACCTTGACCTCATTGAAATGGCGCTTGACAGCGTAGGCATCGCTTATTCGCGACTCGACGGTAAGATGAGCCGCAACGCGAGGACCAAGGCTATGGATGAATTCCGTGATAATCCCTCGATTCACGTCATCTTGGTGTCTATCATGGCCGGTAGTCTCGGCCTGAACCTGACTTCAGGCAACAACGTATATGTTATGGAGCCGCAGTATAACCCTGCCGCAGAAGCTCAGGCCGTCGACCGTGTGCATCGACTAGGCCAAAAGCGTCCTGTGCAGACTGTACGCTACATTATGCGGAACAGTTTCGAGGAGAAGATGATCGAGTTGCAGGACAAGAAGAAGAAGCTCGCTAGCCTCAGCATGGATGGCAAGGGCAAGGCCCTCGATAGAGGAGATGCAGCGCGGCAGAAGCTGATGGACCTGCGGAGTCTCTTCAAGTGAGTCGGCGTTGGGGAACATGCGCTTATGGGAGGAGGCACGGCGTTGGATGGGTGTCATTATGTTTTACTCGTTTCACTCTCGGCATGCGATGGCATCCAAAAGACCTGGGGTTTAGGAAGTTTTCTTTTTCTTTTTTCACGAGGGGATGATACCACGACCACCCTGGCGGCAGTGCTCTACATTGGGCTATGGGGTGAGACGTTCTCGGTATCGCGAGAGGCGAGAGCGCAGCGACGCACAATTTCTGAAGTGGTAACCACGTTTTCTTTCTATTCTACGCGCATTATACGGTAGACCTCAGGGCCTATTCCTTCTGCATCTAGGTAGTATTGCACGGGCAGGGTGTCCCGGGTAGACATATGATATGGGCTTAGTTGCTTGCGCTACATTTGACTGAGCCTTCCTGCAGATTTGATTATCCTGATGAATGCATGTGCTCGCGATTCGCCGAACGCTTGGCTTGCATGGCAGGACTGGGCAGCACACTGCTTTTCCTCTCCCATTCACATGTTCTAGCTCACTCGGAAAGACTCCTAGTAGGACCAGGATGAGAATGTGGTCTTGTTCGGCAAAGTAGACAATGGCGAGCGAGACAGGTCGTTGAACCTCGCAAGGAAACTGAACGCCATTCAACAGAAACGAACAAATGTTGCTGGCCATAGAGTGGAGATTATTTCACACGGCTCTTCTGTTAAAGATGTTCATAACGACCAGATCAGGTCAACTCAGCCTTAACGTGCAACAGTCAAAATTTGGGGGGGGGGGGGGTATATCATCCAAACATTCATCATCATATTACAAAGGGCACACACACCTCCCAGATCTAACTTTGTGCGTCTAGTGGCCTCAAATCAAGAGAGGACAAATCATGGCCGTGACAGTATTCCACTTTCCCCGTCTTCCACCATCATCGCCTGTCAGCGGACGGCTGCCAGTCCATCATGTTGGTCAGACTTTGACGCCGTCGGCGGCAGGTGCGCTGCTCACGACCTCGCCCGTCGCTGTGACGACCTCGGGCTCCATCTTTGCTCCTGTCTCTGCCCCTGCCTCTGATTCGAGCTTGGTCCCGTTGGTGTGGGCATCGGCCGTTGCTGCTGTGCTTGGAACGACGATATCGGCCACAGGTTCGTCGGCCGGTGCTGGGGCGGCCATTTCCTTCTTGCTCACGGACACGACGTCAACCTTTTCTGGTGTCGGCGTGACCGTCTCACTCTTCAAGTCGGCCTTATCCACTACTGGCCCCAACGTCGGCGTAGCAGCCACAACCTCATCCTTGATATCGTGCGGTGCGGGAGCCTTGGTCTTGTCCTCGGGTCGCCCGTGCGTCACATCTCGCGGGATGAACTCCTCGTGCTTGAAACCCCTGGGGCTTCCCGGCGCCGAGTCGGTCGTGCCTGCCGAGGAGAAGATGCTCTCGCTGAACGAGTTGCCCGTCACAGGCCTCTTCTCATCCTGTCCAGCGCCCGCCGTCGTGGCCTGTCCGTGGGCGTTACGACCCGGAAAAAACGACGATCCGGAGAAGCGGTTCGCGCCCTCCTCCCTCGGCGAGAGCGCACTCGCCGGCGATGACGCGCCAGACTTGTCCGACTTGCGCGCTCCCCAGCCAGAACCCCACCCCTTTCTCTTCTCGCCGGCCCAAGACACCCAGCTGCCGACGTACGTCGTCGATTTGGCGCCGCTCCCGCCGGCCAGCGAGGCCTCATGATCAGTGACGCCATTCTTCTCCGCCGCGGCGGAGTTCGCGGAGGCCGACTGCGCGGCGGCCTGCTCTTCGGCCTTGGCGCGCTGCGCCTCACGGTAAGATTCCATATCGGCGTAGAACTTGTTGAACATGGTAGACGCCTTCTCGCGACCGGCAGCCAGGTTCCGTCCCAACGCTTCGCGGCCGACAGCAAAGCGCTCGTCGAGGTGCATGTCCTGAACCTGCTGCGCGATGCGGCGCTGGACGTCGTCAATGGTGAGGCCGCCAGCGCAGGGGTGCTTTGGTTCGACAACGTCGAAAAGGTGCGAGTCGGTGTGGGTGTTCCACATGCGGTGGTTCTCGGTGCGCTGCCAGGCGTCGATGAAGTCGGCGCCAAAGTCGAGCACAGGGTCGCCGTCAATGTGTGGCAACAGCGCCCGAGGGTTGTGCTGGTTGGCCTGGAGGTGCTTGTGGTACTTGAAGGAGGAGATGAGGGAGAGTATGTACTCTTCGAATTGCAGGCGGATGAACTCCTCGGAACCAACATAGCCCATCGTCTTGGGGCGGCCGGGGTTCGCCTCATCCCACGTGTCGTTGACCTCCTGCGTCAGATAGTCAATCCAGCGGCGGTCAGCGGCCGAGAGCGTAAGGGCCTGGCGGAGGGACGTCGAGGTGATATTGACCGTGTTGTCGTCGAGGTGGATGAGAATGTCACTGTAACGGTCCTTTTGCTGTAGGAGCAGTGAGTTGGTGCTGCCAACAATGTACGACTTCGTGCCAAAGTCGGCAAGAATATCAAGTTGCTGAAGGGGGGTGTAGGGCCCAAAGAGGCTGCCCTTGCCAAAGATTTGCAGCGGCAGGCCCATATACGTGAGCAGGGAGCTGCGGTCGCTCGTCCGCAAGGTTGTTGGGGTGGCCAGGCCCTTCTCGTAGTTGTTCATCTCGGGATCCGCGCAGTCTTGCAAATTTCGAATCAGGCCGGGTATCAAGGAAATGAGAGAAAACTGCATCATGCACAGACGTTCGCACCGCGATCCAAAGAAAAGCATCTTGGGCTGCAAAAGGCAACATTTGAGCAAGACAAGAGTCTGCCAGCGGAACTCGCGGACAAGCTCACGCAAGCTCATACCAAGATACTGGTCGCGGTCCTCATCGGAATTGAGTACGCCGCGGCGCTTCTCGTCAGCGAGGCTGTCTTGGAAACGGCGCAGGATCTCCGTGTCGGAGAAGTCGCGTTGAGCGAACCAGGCCTGCGTGACCACACTGAGTCGCTCGCGCATCATGCCGAAGAACTGGGGACTGTCGGCAATAACAACAACGGCTTTCTGTACAGTGGACCGGGTCACATCGGCGGGACGGTTGAGCAATTGGGCGGCATCGAGCTGGCGAGTGCATGATATGCCGAAGAGAGAGGTCGCCGGCACGTTCTCGTCGGGATTCGAGGGTCGGAGAAGGGTGAAGTAGGAGAAGTCTTCGCTGGAACTAAAAGGTAGAAGAGGTGGTCAGCTTCGAGCGTCGACGGATCCCCTCGTGGGAGGAGGGCCAAGGAGGACAGTAGCTTACGCGTGGGCACCATCGCTGAGTGCCATGAAAGGGAGCAGACCCCAGTCGTACTCTGTTGCGGGATCGGATCCCTCAGGAACACCAAACCACTTCTCGCACTCCGGACCCCTGGCATGATGAAAGTCGACGACAGTGACGAGCGGCGTGAACCCAGACAAAGACCTGGAGGAAGACAGGCTTGGTGTGCTGGGCATATTGGGAGTTGACGGAATGGACGGCGCCGCCGCCGCCGCCGCGACTGACGGCGGTGTGTCAAGGTTAACATCAGTCATGATGTGTTCGGGCAAGCTGCCGTTCGCACGAGTCGGCGGTGAATCGGCCATGTTGTCCTGAAAGCTATTGAACGTGGGGGCAAAACCCCTATGAGCTTGCCATGTAATTCTCGACCTAGACAGGGAGGCGGCTGGCTCGACTTGTCGGTGTCGTGATATGCCAGTGTCGGTCGATGTATTGGTGTCTGCGCCTGTGGCAGTCGTAGAGACACAGCACTCCGAGCGTAGTTCGTCAATCACGAACTCGGTGCTCTCTGGCTGTCGTCGAAGAGTTGCGGTAGGGAGGTCGTCAGAACAAAGTCCCGTCCTCACGGCTACGTTGTCGTGCTAGCTCGGTCCGTTGACAGGAATGAATCTCGATGGAAGATTGGGGGGCAACGTCCAAAAGATGCAGTACCTAGCAAAGGTTAAATGATGTTGACACCCTTCCGTCTGGGTGATAGCATTGAACCCCTCTGGAGAGGCAAGGCTTGACGATCGTGGGGAGTATTTTCCCAGCTGGCATGAAGCTTACAGATGTTTTGCGATCCCCCAAAAGACCGAAGACCCTTAGATGGAGAGGGAAATCAAAACAATGCTGAGTATGGGACTTGCGGTGCTGAACTGGGGTCCGAAGTGGATTTACGCATGGCTGGTAGATATGGTCAAATCTCCCTCGGTGATGCTGAATTGAAGGGAGGAGACCCCCTTCCTCGCCTAAGAACCCCCCTCTGCATTTGGATCCCTCCCTCCAGTTACCCAGGCATTGGCCACCGCCATGAACGCCAATCACGTGGAATAGCAGAGGTCTTTGGGGGGGGGGGGGGGGGTTGGAGCGGTGTGGGTGCTAGCTGGACGCTAAAAGTTCAAGCCATCAAGCACGATGACAGGCCAGGTGGGTCGTTCGTCGGCAGGAGAGCAAGTACCTTCGTAGATGATTGAGAGAGCCTTGAGAGGGTAGCACCAACTGCCGTACACTGCGCTGATGGCGACACGAGCCCAACAGAGACCACCAGCTCGCAGGTCCAGCTCGCAATGCCGGTGCCAAAAGCAACACAGCGTACGGCATTCCTCGTCTGGGGGGCCATTCCCGTGGCTTGTTACCCTCCGACCGTTGTCAAGACACAATACGTCACCCCTCTCTCTCCCATATCACCCCCAACCAATACCACATGCTCCTGTCGGGCCATAGGTTACGGGCGATACATCTCAGAGGCGACACGTCGACCACCTCAGCAGCGAGTCACAGGTCTTCCCCCTCCCTCTGCCTGCCAGCGTGTCTTGCATTGCATGCATTCGTGACCGCCCACTTCCTCCACGTAGACTGCCATTAGCCATTTCACAAGAGGGGTTGAGGAAAAGGGGGGTTTTCTTCTACCCCGCCAAGCTGTCACGTGCGGGTTCACAATAGAACTCGAGTCCCGTCTTTGAAACAATAGGGTTTTCGACTCATCATGTATGCCATTTTGCGCCCCCTTCCCCTCAAACGCGTGTATGTGTCGCTGGGCCTGCCTCTGAATTTGTATGAACCTTTACAGTAACACGAAAGTAAGGGGACGAGACGAGGACTTGAGAAGAAGAAAATAAACGTAAGAAAAGTGAGAAAGGATCCACCCATTCCGTCTCCCCAACACCGGCAGTATGAGAATGTACTGGTAACACCATTCGTGCTTTGCTGCGTCGCGTGGTATCATGCCCCTCCTCCTCCTCTCCCATCAGGGCTGTCGCTCGAAACCCTGTCTCCGTCTTGTTCACCATGGCTGACATCCTCATCACAATCGCCTGTGACGTCGCTCTGTTATTGTTGCGCCGCCTGAGCGTTGAGCTGTTCCTCGAGTTGTGCCACGTTGGCGTCCACATTATGGTAGTCAAGGATCTCGGAGTACCTGTGATAGGTCATTAGTATTGAACGGTAAGCAGTGTACAAGTGGACAGGAAGAAACGCACATCATGATCTTCCACGTGTCAACAGGCAGGTCAGCATCGTTGAAGCTCCAGTCAAACTTCTCCTCGGCGACGGGCTCGTCGGTAGGATCGTGGTAGGGAGAGAGGTATTCGTGCGACAGCGCCTCGGTCGCCGTTATCCTCTTCTTGGGATCGAAGACAAGCATCTTCTCTAGCAGGTCGATGGCCGAAGGGTCGGCATTCTTGAACTTGTTCTTGAGCGGCTGGCGCTCACGCTTGGGCAGCGATTTGACAAAGCGCAGCGTATTTTCGCTGGCGATGCCGTTGATGACGTCGTCGGGTGGTGTGCCGAGGAGCTCCGTGATGATACTGAACTGGTTGACGTGGTCCTTGCCAGGGAAGAGCGGCTTGCCCTCGAGCATCTCGGCGAAGATACAGCCCGCGCTCCAGATATCCACCTCGACATCATACTTCTGCCACGTGAGCATGATTTCCGGCGCGCGGTAGTAACGCGTCGAGACATAGCCTGTCATCTGGGGATCCTGGATGCGCGCCAGGCCGAAGTCGCAAATCTTCAAATCACAATTCTCGTTGACCAAGATGTTGCTGGGCTTGAGGTCACGGTGGACGACGCCCGCTGAGTGCACGTACTTGAGGCCGCGCTGCAGCAGAGTTAGCAAGTGAGGTCGAGCGCGTGGGCGTGCACGCAGCAACTTGACGCACCATGATCTGGTAGAGGAAGTATTGGATGAATTGCTTCTCCAGAGGCCTGGAGGTGAGTAGACGGTGCAAGTCGGTGCCGAGAAGCTCGGTGACAAAGTAGATGTCCTCGAGGGGGGAAATGAAGATGTCGCTCAGGGAAATGACCTAAATCGACTGTGAGCAGGTTGTTGTGAGAGAACAAGGCTGTGAGCCCTTTTGGCTGGGAATACGGACATTCTCGTGTCTGAGGTGCTTGAGAAGCTTCAGCTCGCGGTACGTTCGCTTGGCGAGAACCGGGGTACTGAAGGGCTTCATGATCTTCTTAACGGCGACATTCTGGTTGGTGAGCTGGTCACGGGCAGAGCTGGTTGAGCACAGGCGTTAGTTGGATTCCCTCACTTGGCCGAATGCACCTCAATGGCAACCCCCACACACAAGAGGCCATTCGCACGACGCCGAAGGCCACGCGAAGAGTGCTAGAGACGTGCGTGACAAGAGCGACAGAGGTGTAATACATACCAAACGAGACCAAAAGCTCCCATGCCAACAGGTTGCAGATCCGAGTATCGCGAAGTGATCTCGAAAGTCGTTCCGAAGATCTGTGCTCTGACGAATTCGGCCATGTTGGGCGATGTGTGGAAAGGACGTTTGCAACTGCTTCGTCAAGGGGGACAAGAAGATCAGGCTGTGTCGTCCAAGGCTGGTGGTACTGGCGATGCGATTGATGTGTGCGGGTTTGCCCGAGAGTCTGCGCGAGCGAGCGAACGGGGGTTTGCGATGGAGAATGTCAGGAATGGAGGAGAATGATGGTGCTCGCAGGCCGTCTGTCTGTCGGTCGCGGGTCTGACGAGAGAAAGAGAAGGGAGGGGCGGTAGTGCGGGCACAGGGAGCTGGGCGCGAGCAGCGGCGGGGTAAAACCGAACGGAGCTGGACGGTGGTCGGCGAGTGGGCGGGAAGGAGTCTCCTGGGCCTGGAACGGACGGAGGGGCGACCTTTTGACGGGGACTAATAGGGGCGGGGGGCGTTTTCTTCGACGCACAGCAACACATGTTAGCATTTCCATTGCCGATCTCGACTGACGCAACGTTTGCTGTCCCAAAGTGGAGTTGCAACAAGTGTGTGAAAGTGCTGTAGCTATTGGCAGACAGGCACCGGAGACGCATCCGACAGCAGCCGGCGCTCGCACTGAGCGATAGGCTGGACGCAAATATAGCACAGGAGCTATTTCCTCATTTCCTCATTTCCTCAAGGGACGTCAATGGAAGCTTACCTGGATCTTCCAGGATGGCAGTGAGGGGCGGTCGCAGAGTGCGCTCACTTGTGGTGTGGCGGCGCGTCGAAGGAGGAGGCCCGCGTCGTGAAAGTGGTGGCGTGGCGAATCGTGTGCTGAGCGACAGGGTGGTGGTCGTTGTCTCGTCGTCGGGCGTCAACAGGACCGAAATGTCGATGACAGGCAGAACGCAAAGATGGGATTTCGTGCAGAGATGGGGAGTGAAGAGGGGGACGGCGTGTGCAGAGCAGAGGAGCACATAGGCTTTAAGAGAAGCGGCTTTTCCAGAACCTGGATTTCACCTGCTTCTGCTTTGGGATCTGAGCGAGATCAAGGAGGGGTGCCCTGTCCAGTCTCCAGCGGGACCCCGCTACGCGGTGTGTGCACCTTGCCAGATTTGTGTCTAATGCTGTGCGTCCTGGCCCTCTGGCTTCCGTCTGGAGGGGAGATGGGTATCACAACAACCTGGTAGTAGGAGTGGGAGCAAGGCGCCGGAGTTGGGGGGTTGTTGTCTCGACTGACGGCTGCAGGGGTACGTCGCTGGGATCGAGACGGAGTGGAGCTCTCTGTTTGGCTCGCCCATCTGTCTCTCTCCCTCCCTCTCTCTCTCTCTCTCTCTCTCTCTCTGCCCACGCCTCTCTCCTGTCCGTCCGTCTATGGATTTGTGGATCTCAACCTCTTCAACTAAAACGTACAGTGGGTGGCTCGGCCATACCACCGTTTTGTATCAAGCAAGTACCAACCTAACCACGTCGTAGCCATGGTTCCCGAGCCGAAGGCTACGTACGTTCTCTTTCCAGAACTGGTTGACGCCTGCTCCCATCGCCGATACCTATCCAGGGAGAGTGTCAGCGTGGTCAGTGTGAGCCAGTCAACAACAGGACTGCCCACATCCATCTCTCACCGCGTGTGCTAGATCGATCGACAAGGCAGACGACAGCTCGGGCAGCAACACACCCACGCGGGCACAACCTCGAGAAGACACGGGACGAGACGGTCGAGGACAAGACCGGCTGACGACGCGGGCAGAAATCCAGAATTCCATGTTTTCATTCCACTTTGCCGTCTTGTGTCGTTAGTGTCCTGCTCCCTGTGAGCACGCCAAAAGCCCACACACCCTCCTACTACATCCTAGCCCACACCATCACCACCACCCTGATCGACCTTGGGGTCCTGATCGATGGGCTTGTCGCAGCCCTGCTTCCTACCGTCTCTCCACCGTCGCGCCTCGTCAGGCGGGCACGTCCATGGACGTGGGCGGGGGGCACCCCTGTCTATCATCGCACACGGCATCGCGATTCATGGGGGCCAGGCCTAAGCTTCGCTGACTCTTGCTCATGAGCCACAGTACAGCAGATTGACTGTCCCGCCCTCCAGAAACCTCTCTTGTACGCCAAACCTAGGCAGGTTTTCCCTCGACAATGTGGCTTTGCTTTTGCTACTGAGGCAGGCCAAGCAGCGCTTCGTGCCTGACGATTCTATCCAGAATCAAGGCCCATTTCCCCGGCGAGCAATGGGCACTTCCAGTTGTTCCGCCGCGAGGGATCAGGACCTGGAACCGTGTCTGTATGACGTCATGGCCTCCGACATCGAGATCGCTCGGCGGCTCCAAGTAACCCAGCAGCCCCGTTAAGCTGCATCAAACCCCACTAACGCAACGCGTGTACCTTTTTGCCCTCGCACCATATCAATCGGTACCTATCATCAGATGCACACTACGATCGAATCTCTCCTGCTGCGCGAAGCGTCCATCGCCAATGTGGCGTGTGATCGAGGTCATCAATACCACACCACAGCGGCCCGGACATTCTCCTCCGCCCAACACTGGCTGACGCACGTTCTGGAACGTCTTGGCCTGTGGCATTCAGCCCACCGTAAGCCACATCACTGTCACAATATTCTCCCGCCGAAACCCCATTGCCCTGAAGATCCCCCTTCTCCCCGCCCCGGCCATCTAGATATGTTATCAAGCAACACCGTTTCCGTGTCCAGACAGGGTTATCACAGCTTGGAAGGGTCGAAACGGCAACGTCGGACGACGACTTTGCACCCGGTACCCCGCTGTGCAGGGCACCGCAGGGTCCCCAGACCCTTCAGGCGATTCAACGAACTTTTTTTGCGAATTACCTTTGCTATGAGGCGTGACCCCATCATCACGCACTCACCAAAGACCCCGCGGGTAGTGGTGTGACACGGCATCAGTTGCTAGGAATTCGACCCCCGATTTTGATCCAGAGCACGTCGCCTGACTGCCTGACTGCCTCTTGAGGATTCGCGCCTGTTGTGCAATTGGTGGGGACCTCAAGACTGGCACTGCGACGGTAGCATGGTCATGGCTTGTTGTCAGTGTTACTGTGGGTGCACGCCTCATCCTCTTGCAGGCCCATGACAATCTGAACAGGCTCGGGTCTCGGTCTCGATGGCATTTTCTTAAACCGTCTCCACCGACGGTCCAGTCCACGCACCTCTCGACCCTTCACGGCCGTGGTCCCGCTTTTGAGCTCATTGAGCAAGGGCATATTTCCTCATTATGACGGCGAGCCTGAGCGACACGCCATGCTTCCCAGGTGCCTCGGCATGCCCCCAAGAGCCGCCGTTAGCTCGAACCACCTTGCTATCGACCCCTCTGGATGGGGGAATAGCCTACCACGAGGTACAGAATCGTCCCATGTCGGAATTAGCAATAGGGTAGCAGCAGATAAAAGAGAAAGACAAATGGGTGCGCGACCCGTCGACATGACCCAAGCAGAAAAACAACTGGACCCTTTCCCTCCAAAATCCCACAACTTCCAGGGTCCTACTCGAATGACATCATTCTGCAGCTCTGCTCTCTCCCTCCCCTCGTCAGCCGCAAAGCAAGCCTCTCTCTCCCATTGCCAGCAATTTGCCTGACTGGGTTTGGTTGGGCAGCCTGTTGCGCTCTGTACAAGTAGAAGAACCGTTGCTGACCGTTCAGACCACCGTTCATTCCGTCAAGCGATTTCCCCAACCCTTTCTTACCCCCAGAATCGTGACCCTCACAGCACGCACTGCAACATCATACACACATACACACACCCTCGACGCCTCAGAACGCGCCTCATCACACTCCCTGCCCCCCTGCCTCTGACCGCTCCTGTTGCACTGCAAAATCTGGCCACCCTGCCCCCACCGCGGCGTAAGAGACAGCATCGTCCAGCTTCCTCCTGCCAGCCCACGAAAAGAAACGCCACACAAGCAACTCTTAGCCCCCCCCAAAAAACCACCCCGAGGCGCTGCCAGGCCACCGGTCTCGACTCCTATAGACCGCGAACGCACGGTCCCCCTCCCCATTCCGTTTCCCCCGCCCTCATTTTTGCCCCTGGACGAAATAGCAGAGCGTGCATTCTCTCTCTCATGTGGGATTGATTGCGTCACTGAAGCTCATAGACGACAAACTGCCCCCCCCCCCCCCCCCCCCTTCCGCTGGTTTCCACCCGCCGCTTTCCCCGTACCGCCCGGTCGGCGCCTGCCCTGCTTTTCGTGACCCTCTCGCTGCCCGCGCGCAGATGCTGGCCCCTGCCGCTCCCAGGTGGTCTCATCCTGGGCAAACGGCAAGCAAGGCCGGTCCCCTGAATGACACGCATATGTCAGCACCAGCCCTAACTGTAGGGAGAACGGAAGACAGGACCAATGCGACAGGGGCGTCAGGCCATGGAACTTTCGGTAAGGATAACTGTTTGTTTTACGATAGGGTTCTGAGGAAGGGCCTGCGTGGCTCGTACATGTGTACCATGTACACGCAGCGATGAAGTTGTACATCACAGCCACAACACGGCCATCGCGTGAACATGGAAAAAATATTATGCTGTTCGAAAACAAAGAACTCCTCTAGGTCAAGGTCTAGGAGGACCATCACTAGGTGGGTTTGTAGGAATCGTCATGTGGCTGTGAACCCTCTCCGCCGCTTTCCTAGGCGTACGCCATTCCAGCCCTTTACCGGTCGTCAACAACCAGGGGCTCGATGTTCCAAATTTCCTCGGCATACTCGTTGATGCAACGGTCACTGCTGAAGAAACCCATGCGAGCCACGCTTGTGATCGTCTTGGTGATCCACTCTTCCTGGTTCTTGTACGATTCGTCCACGAGCGCATGCGTCTCGATGTAGCTATGGAAGTCATCCGAAGTGAGATAGTAGTCGCCGTGATCGCGTACCGCCGAGACTAGAGCTCCAAAGTCGTGCGGCGATCCGAATGTACCCTTCTCAATCTCGGAGAACACCTTGACCAGGTCCGAGTCGAGCGAGTGGGAGCCGTAGTTGTGCGCGTGGCGCAGATCCTCGACATCTTCGGCCAGGTTGCCGAAGAGGAAGATGTTGTTCTCGCCAATCTCGCGCGTAATCTCGATCTGCCATGACAGATTAGCATGTGGGTTCAACAGTCTCGTGTGGAAACCCATTCCACATGGCCAGGGGTCACTTACGTTGGCACCGTCGCAGGTGCCAATGATCAATCCGCCATTGAGGACGAACTTCATGTTGCTCGTACCAGACGCTCTGCCGCCGTGTTAGCAACCCCATCAAAAGAATTATCGCAAGAATCTTTTGGAGTACGTACTCTGTGCCAGCTGTGGAGATGTGCTCGCTGAGATCAGACGCGGGGATGATCATCTCGGCCTTGCTGACATTGTAGTCCTCGAGGAAAATGACCTTGAGAAGATCGCCAATATCTTCGTCCACGTTGACAACGGCGCCAACGTTGTTGACCAGATGAATGATCTGCTTTGCCATCCAGTAACCGGGTGCAGCCTTGCCACCAAAGATGGACACACGCGGCTGCTGTTTCTTGCGCTCCTCTGGCGTCATGGCCTTGAGGGTGAGGTAGCGATGAATGACACCAAAGATGTTCATCTGCTGGCGCTTGTACTCGTGGATACGCTTAACCTGTACGTCAAAGAGTGCCGCCGGGTTGACGCTGACACCAGTGGTTGACTTGATGTACTTGGCTAGGCGAACCTTGTTGGCGTATTTGATCTCAGCCCACTCCTTGCGGAATTCTTTGTCGTTCACAAATTGTTCCAGTTTGTTGAGTTGGGTCAAGTCTTTGAGATACTCGTTGCTGCCCGTGCGAGCCGCAATCAAGTCGGACAGGCGAGGGTTGGCCTGGTGGAGCCAGCGCCGGGGCGTAATTGCATTCGTGACGTTCGTGAACTTGTCTGGGCCGTAAATGTTGACGAAATCCTTGAAGATAGTCGTCTTGATGAGATCGGAGTGCAGTTCAGCCACGCCGTTGACCTTGTGAGAGCCGACAACAGCAAGATACGCCATGCGAACCATCTTGGGCTGTGATTCTTCTATGATGGACACCCTGCTGAGGAGTTCGCGGTCGCCAGGGAACTTCTTCTCGACAGCCTGGAGGAAATACAGGTTGATGTCGTATATGATCTGCAGGTGTCGGGGCAGGAGATTCTGAATGAGACCGACGGACCACTTCTCCAGAGCCTCAGGCAGCACGGTGTGGTTGGTGTAGCCGAAAGTGGCCGTGACGATGTCCCAGGCCTCATCCCATTCGAGCTTCTCAAGGTCAATCAGGATGCGCTGCAGCTCAACGATGGCTAGGGTGGGGTGCGTGTCGTTGAGTTGAATGGCGACTTGATCGGGGAACTCCTTCCAAGCACGCTTCGTCTTCTTGAAGCGACGGACAATGTCGTAGAGAGATGCAGCAACCCAGAAGTATTGCTGCTTCAGACGCAACTCCTTGCCCCTCTCCAGGTTGTCGTTGGGGTACAGGACGGCACTGATCGTTTCGGCTCGCTGCTGGTCGGCGACGGAGCTTTCGTAGTCACCACTGTTGAACTTTTGGAAATCGAACTCGCCGCTGGCAGCCTTGCTCGACCACAGCCGAAGGTTATTGGTGGACGGGGTCGCATAGCCAGGGATGGGCACATCATAGGCAACAGCCTGGACTGTCTCGCCGCCCTCCCAGTGAGCAATCGATTTGCCGTTCTCGTCGCTTGACTTATTGACATGGCCGTAGAATTGAATCTTTGCTAGAGTCAGCACAACGAGAGCGAGTTGAAAAGGTGCAGGCTAGAACGGTGATAGGTGGGACGGGAGGCAATCTTACATCGACAGTGACGTCGTGGCGGGGAAATTCCCAAGGGTTGAAGTCAAGCCAGTAATCGGGAACCTCGACCTGATACCCATCGATGATCTCCTGCTTGAAGATACCGTAGCGGTAGCGCAGACCGTAACCCCAGGCGGGGTAGTTGAGTGAGGCCAGACTGTCGAGGAAGCAAGCAGCCAGACGACCGAGACCTCCGTTTCCGAGAGCAGCATCGTGCTCTTGCTCGATGATGTCTTCGATGCGGAAACCAAGATCGCTGAGACCGGCTGGGGTGGAAACTCGGTCAGATCATTCATAATGTGATAAGGCTCATCAGCCCACTTACACTTGGCAATGTCCTTCATCCCCACATTGAGCATGGCATTGTCGAGAGCACGACCCATGAGGAACTCAAGAGAAAGATAGTACACCCGTTTGGCGTCGGTCAATGTCTGGCGCTGCTGGGTTTTGTTCCATTGAGTGATGAGGCGATCGCGGAAAGTCAGGCCGGTAGCGGAGTAGCAAGCCGTCTCATCACAGTTGAACATGCTACGGGCCAGGGACGTCTCGACATGGCGAACGACCTCGCGCTGGAAATCATCCTTGTTCGCGAAGCCCTTAGGCTGGTTCCTCGCCCAGGCCTCTCGCTGAGGCTCGGGTATGGAGGCTAGATAGAAAGGTAGACGTTAGTCTGGGGTATGCTGTGGTGTGGCCTGGTGATGACAGCGGTTGGTGACGACGAGGGTGAGAGGGGTGGGGGGCTTGGGCTCGCGAAAGGCTGATATGAGGACAGGGGTGCGCTTGTCGATCCGAGTGCGGGGTAGGTCGGACCTGGGATCCCCTCGCTCTCCAAGCTTCACGGCCCCAGGACCTCAGGCCCCGCCAGAGCTCGCCCAGCTGGCTTGGCGCATTTCGCAATATTGATGCAGGGAGGAGGGATATGAATGAGGATTGTGTCTGCTTACCCTCAACGCTCTTGATCTCGCCGGCACCGAAGCCGGTGGCCGTTCGCTTGTGCTTCGGACGAGAGATACCTGCGGGGCCCACAGATCCCTGAATGTCGACGATGGGGGCTCCGGTCGAGGGGCGACGCTCACGGAGCGGCAGTCGCTCCGCAGTGTTGGCGGCCTTGGACATGTTGGATGACTTGCCAGACGGATAACGACTTGTAGGCGGTTTGGGGGAGTCTGCTAATCACGCACGTCAGCGTCTAGACGATGGCGTTACAGCTTTCATGCCGTTCGGGAGTAAGCAGTTGCAGAGCCTAGTGATCCTGAAAAGTAGGGCGATAACAGTCTGCAGGTAGCTGCAAGTAGGAGAGCTTGTCGCGCAGCCAGCCGCGTTGTCGAGAGCTGGAGCTAAGCTGTTTGGCTGTGGCGGGGAAGGGCGGGGTTCGACATTTGATTGAGGTAGCTCGTCAGACGGAGAGCTCTCTGGTGACTGCGTGCCCACTCAAAGAAGTGCCAACAAGCTCAGTAAGAAGAGGCAGCTCCCCCTTCAGATGGCAGTTGGGTGGGAAAATGATTGCCATTGCTGTTGAAGTCGATGCTCTGACCTCGAGACAGATAGAGACATGGCGCCGGCGTTGCCGAGCTCGGTGGTCGATTACGCATGTCCAGGAGAGGAGCATTTGAAGTTAGAGAGACTTACTCGGTGAAGTAGCGAGGGGACTTGAGCAATCGAGCAGTGATCCTACTCAGCAAGACGGCCCCAGAGGTAAAGTAAAGAGAAAAACTGCTGGTGATGCTTTCGGGGCCGATTGGTGTTGAGCAAACGGACTGGGAGAAGAAAGGGGGAGGAATGACAGCGAGGAATGGAGCGGGGAGGCGTGATTAAGAAGCGGAAGCGAAGCTACCAAGCTGCCTGCTGCAGGCGAGGTGATGGTAGGTAGCGTCGCGGTCGAGTCAACCAAGCCGACCGGGCTGGGTGGGTGGCCGTGGCCAGACCAACCCAGATCAGATCAGATCAGATCAGAAATGGACGCCGTCTCACACCATGTGTGTGGTTGCTGCTGCTTCAGGTATCTTCCTGGCGAGCGGGTCGACAATGGGTCTCGAACGATGGCACCACCCCTCTTGACCGCGTTTATTCCTAGCAAGCTACCGAGCACGAGCAACGCACCGTCAAGGTACGGGAGCTGGGTATCTACCCACTCAGGCAGGCATGGGAAAGCATGCGGAGAATAACAGGCAGAGCAGCATCGGTAGCAGCGGGCACAAGCACCTCAGCCGATATGACCTCACCCTGCTTCCCCTCCTAGCATCGTACTTGGTGTTCATGCTACACTTGCATGGGAGTCTGGGAGCCATGATGCGGGGTGACGACTTCCTTTGCATGTCTTCGTTTCACGCCCATGGCAATTTCCAGTCAATGCCCATACTGCGATATCAGGCAGCGGCAAGGTGCAGAACAGGACACCCTCCCATGAGGAACCCAACCATATTCGCGTCTTGACACGAGTAGCTCGACTCGTTCCTCTTCGCTCTGCATGCATCCTGGGGCGTGCTTGCTGGCGCGCGTTGTTTGGCCCCCTCCCCCGCCAGGCCCGCAATAGACCCGCCTGTGTTGGGAACCTACCCTTCTATCCACATCGACGGTGCTGGCGCTGGCGCTCTTACTGGTACTGGTCGTGCCAGGACTCGTTGAGATGCATGGAGCCTCAGTGGGACCGGGGCCGCCGGAACTGATTGTCGGCCAGAATGACAAGCAACTACAAGCACCGACCATCCTTCCACTCAATACGGTCAGGAATGGAGAAAAGTGAGTGAAGGGAGGGCAAAGTGGGAGCTGAGCTGAGGCGAGCTGTCTACGGACAGGGAAGAGCTTGTTTGTGTTGCGGGCGCCTGGAGCTTAGGGCTCCATTGACCCCACACAAGCTCCTCTTGGAGCCTTTCCCTCACTGTGAGCCCCTCTAAAGACCATCAACCCTCCGCTACCTTACCTACCAACGATCCTACGCGACAGTCGTTCCCTATCGGGCTGTCTCGATTTTAGCACTTCTCAGCACCCCGCCAAGTCATAGACACACGGCGAAACAAGAGGAGAAGAAAGAATTGTTCACTTTCGCTGTTGGTCCGTGGGGTCTCAAAGTTGTTCGGCCCCCTGACACGCTGACCAAAATATCAACCCTTCGATCTCGTCACGTCAGGCATCATGATAGCCTCACATGACACTCGGGGCCTCCCATTCGCTGGTCTTCGCATCAAGCGCTGCGCCCTCGAATGTTGGGCTTTTCGCTAATAAAAACATTTGAAGGCAGAGGTCTGTGCCGTTGTCTGTGTCGAGAGCCTCTCCGTAGCTTCCGCCACGGCAAAGCCGCCCCAGCGCACACGTTGGGAAACCACGTTGGGCCATTCCTCACACCGAGATCTCTCGGAGTAAGGAATGCAAATAACCCACCCAATCGGACTACTCCAAAGATCTCACTATCATGTCGCGTGTGTAGAGAGCGTGGAGCCAAACGAAACGCCAACGCCGCCAGCAGTCTTTCCGCCCCAACGCCGGGCAATGCTGCAATCGCTCACATGGAAAAACATAAGAAAGGTCTTGTCAAGACATCATCAATCTTCGGCGGGCCGGAAACGCGCGCCTTTCCATTAGAGAATACCCGAGTCTCTCAGGGCATTGTTGAGAATCGTCTCCTTGACCGCTGCAAAGACAAGACGGATATTTGACGTGTCCGTCGCTTGAGTGAGACTGAAAGGAGGTAAGCAAATGTTCAACGTCTGTTCGGGGCTAGATTGACATACTGGGGATAGAGGTGCAGGTGCGCTCTGTTGACCTGGTTGAAGCGCCACAGCAAGTATTTGGCTGCTTTATTGACATCGTTGCCTCCCGAGTAATCCGGGAAGTAGTTTGCCATTGGCGATCGGTTAAGCTTTTGCTTAAAAATGTCAACCTTGTTCAGGAACAGGATGATGCTCGTCCTCATGAACCACCGAGAGTTGACCACGGAGTCGAAAAGGAGCAAGCTCTCCATCATGCGGTTCTGGTCTTGTCAGCACACCTTGCTCACGACGGTGGCTGGAGCTGCGGCTCACCTGGCTGCTCTCTTCTAGCAACACCTGATCGTACTCGCTGAGGGCAACGCAGAAAATAATCGACGTTACATTCTCGAAGCAGTGTATCCACTTCTTCCGCTCGCTCCGCTGACCTCCGACATCAAACATGCTACATCAACAGTCAGCATGCCGACTACATGTACTCGGCACTTCATGGAACCCTTACTGGATGCTGAGTTGACCCATCTGGAATCGTGTCTCGTAGATGCCTGTCGTCTTGGTTCTAGCCCGGAGCACGTCCATCTCACTGGGGAGGTAATCTGGCGCAACTATTCGCATGACTTCCTGGAAAAAGCTAAACGTCGATGGTTAGCCACCAGTTCACATCTGAAGCGTCCTGACGAAAGGCTCACTATTCCGCTGAGTCCATTAGATAGAACTCGGTCTGTCTCTCCATCAATTGGTCTTTTGCCGGGTCCCCCCATATCGATTGTATCGCCAGGCCAATCTGCGGGTCAATATGTGCTTGGGGACCAGATTCGACTGTGTAGTCCATGAGAAAGTCGGCGTATTCCTTGTTCTCGGGGGTAGAAAGATCCAGCTCGAACTGGCGCATGGCGAGAATGACAGCTTTTGCGCATTCGACAAGGTTCTTAAAGACCGTTGGTCGGTAATTATAAAGCTCGTCTTCGGAGTATCCCTTCAGATGTATGATCTTCATCTGCTTAACGATCGTCGACTTGCCGCTCTCGCCGGAACCTGTTCAAGAGTGCGTGAGCAGAATGTATATAAAATGCAGTGTTGTGTGATATGTCAACTTACCAAGAAGAAGAATCTTGCACTCGCGCCTAAGTCGTCTAGAATCCTCCTCCAGTTGCCGGTCAATGGCCTGGCTTTTCTTCTTTTGGTCCACCTCCTCGTTATTTGAACTCATACACGCACCCATCTTGACGTCGGGAGTCGAGCGACGGGAGGAGCGTTGATACGTTGTAAAGACTTCGATTGATTGATTCCGCGGGGGATGTTGCAGAATCCAAGAGTGGGCGTATCTGTCGCAGTACCAATCGCCTTCACATGCCCATCGCAAGCGGCCTCAGCGGAACGACGAGACGACGAGACAGGAGCGGAACAAGTATTGATTGTTCTTCCGCCACTTTACAGATAATGTTGACACGGATTGCGATAGTGCTTTGAATGTTGGACAGCAATCAATGTGGACGAGCAACGTAGCTACCTGGAGTGACGCCTTGCGACGTCGGCTGTCGGGTATCGTGGGATACGGGTGCGCCGTGTCGAGGTACGGATGTTGCGCTTCCTCAGACAGCAAATGAATTGAAGAATTTCAGCGACCTCAATGATCGAGCCGGATAGTTTCGTAGGAATCGAAGAGGGTCGGTTGGTCAGGTTGCTATGTTCCGTCTGGAGATGGCTGACTAGCGGACGAAAGTGGGTAATACGTGGTCAGCGGTTCGAAGATGCGATAATGCAGGGGAAGAGTAGTCGATTCTGGCCGAGTATGGTTATGGCCGACGGAGCGAGCAGGTTCCAACGAGACGGTCCGCAGCAAAAGTTGAAGTTGACGATTTGACTTTGCAGCGTGCTATTGATGAAGTCAGGTCGGAAGCCCGGGTCGGCGACTCGTGTGTCGTAAGGAGGTGACGGTGGAGGAAGGGGAGGGAAGGAGGAGCAGGCACCTGTAGTGAGGAGGAAAGCGCATTGGAATGGATAGCTTCTTTTCTGGCTGGGTTCCATCCACAGGGCAGGAGCGGGCTGAATGGTCGAGGGTTCGAGGGTCAATGGGGGGCGCTTGGGGGGCGCCACCAGCAGCCAGAGGGCAGTGGCCAGTAAGAAGCCAGGAGTGTGATGGCAGGGGCGGCTGGGGATGGGGTTTCCCACCTCGAGACTGGGGCAGTACTTCCACCGCCGAATCGGGCGCCAGCATCTCAATTGTACCACACGGCCTCAAGGTTTCGAGGCCAGGCATCTCCGCACTTTTAATGCCAAACTCGAAGATGAGGTACCCTGCCTACCTACCTACCTACCTAGGTAGGTGGGCAAGGTAGGTAAGGCAAGGTGAGCAAGCTTCAGGGTGAGCCCAGCATCTAGGCGTCGAAGGTGAACCAGGGCCTGCAAACCATGGGCGTCCACAATAGAGCAAACGTGTTAATCGAGCCTACAAAGTGGCCCCCTTGCTGTCCTGATAGAGATGGTTGCTTCACCTCAGAGCCGGTTTCGAAATGTCAAAGACTGGTGCACGCCGCAATCCGTGCTTCTTCTTCAGCGAACTGCGCACGTTCGCTACCTTTCGTGCTTGCGCCAAAGACACAGGTACCAGGGATTCTGTTCGCCTGTGCATCGAGAGATTCTCCGTCAGCAACGCAACGTCTTCACTTCTCGTAATGTAGCGACTCGGGGGACAGAGGGTCCACCTCCAATCTAAAGTATCGTCTACCCTCGACCCTCAACAGTCTTTCATTTTTACCCAGGTTCACCCCAGAACACCTCGGATTCGACAGTAGCTGAATGATTCACATCGATTTTGAATCCTGTTCTGCCACGAAAAATGTCTGACAGGTCATTCTCTTCCATACCAGTAAGCGGCAGCAAGGATGAAGTTTGCGCCGAAGGTCGTGTACCTACGCACGACATGACGTGCTCGACACACAGCCTCACACCTCACGCCCACACAGGTTATGCACATCACTGGACACCGCATTGACTCGGCGCCGAACAAAGAGTCGATCACCTCTCCCCCAGCATTTCACTCACGCATCGGCTCTCGCCAGCCAAAAGCCTCACCCCCCAAAACTAGCAGGTTGGTCAGCCTGCCCGTTAGAACCGTCGCTGAGCTAGTCCTATTGAGGCTTGGCAGGAGGCTTCATGCCTCTGGTGGACGTGAAGTTTGGGCAACCTCCCCTGCGCTGGTTGGTGACACAACGGATACAGTTTGCTTTTCCCCCCTCCTCCCTTTTCCGCCCTGCATCCATCGCAGCCGCCACTGCACTTCATTACACATATGAGGCGCCAGCCTCTCCTCGGGTTCGGTGTCATGTTCCCTTAAGACGCCCTAGCGAGTCTCTGCTGGTACTGGGACCATCAATCGGCCCTACAGCCACTCGAGACATGGGAGGCTCAGGAAGGTGAAGGGAGAGCTGAGTTGCACGTCTGTATCGAGATTGTGCAGAGGCACCCCGCAGTCGGAGGGCTTTGGTAGCAGCAACATTGTATTTGAAATCGTGGAGTGCTCAGCTCGTTGATCACGACGACTTCAGCAACACACCAACAAGCAACCATGTGATGAACCTCGCAGAACTTCATTGGCAAAAGTCTGCACCAAGCCCGAGCATCGATCATAACCAGCGTTTCCTGGAATTTCCCTGCCTTCCGCCGGAAGGCTTATCTCCACTGAAAAGTCAAAGTGGCATTCTCTAGTCGCACCGAGGTGCTCTAGAGTCCGTGCTCGTATGCCCACTGCCAAGCTTGATACACGGGACGCGTGAGAAATCTCATTGGCGGTTCACGATGTGACTGCCGGTGGAAAACACGAATGCCTACAGGGACTGCACGTGGCTCCGTGGCCATACTAGACGAAGCCCAACTGTCGGGAGCATTGAGGCATCGAGGCACCGAGGCATCACTGTCAGGCTCTCGCACAACGATGATGCTATAGTGGAAGACGAATGATGTGGGACTCGAGTTCGCACTCGCCATTTGCACCTCGCATGTGAATATGAGCTCACAGATAAGGGTCACTGGTTTTCGGGCGTGTTTTCTCCACGATACCCCTGCTCTTGGACCTCGCAACTTCCTGAACGAGAAATTCATGCCGATGCACCCTGACTCTTCACGCACGCATGCAAGTCGGACACTTGGCGCCATTCGAACACATTTGGATGGCGCACCCAAACCTGGCTGACTCTGTCGTGTTTCAAGTTGCTTCATTTCGGGTGCAGCCACGCCGGCTGACTAACATCATGTTTGAACCACATTCTTTCGGTTCATATTACCACTGGTCGCCTAGATATGCGTGTCGAGCGATGCACGATCGACTCGGCGAGAACGCAGCGTATTTGCAGCAGACGGCGTGGTGCAAGTACACTTGACCATCCTAGACAAGAGTCGCAAAGGTAACAAACTATCAGGAGCTTTTCCATGGTATGCACTGCACATTAACACAAATTGAACTCTCCTCAGGAACCTAGATCATATTTTCAGGCCGACCATAGTAGTCGGCACAATTGCAGCAGGCAAAACTCGAAGAACAAGGTGACCTGCGACCGATAGATACCCACAAACAAGGGAAAGGGCGCTTGATTGTTGGGACCAGAACAACATAGCTTGACTTGCACTAAATGTTGGAGACGATGACCAACACGGAAGGACAGAGTTCCGCCTTCATTGTCCAGGGGCGCCACAAATACCCGACTCCGAAGTTGCGGTCGGTGACTCAAACCTGGCCTATAGCGAGCTCGGTATGCCCCACTCGTGGTTTGGTGCATAGGCCACTCAACCCTGACACAAGCTTGACTTCCGAAAGGCGGACAGGTTGGCCGAGATCGTCGCAGCCTGCGGGATATAATGCACAGCGCAGGGACTAGAATCCCACTTCAAATGTGCTCCGCGTGGCGCAATGGTAGCGCGTATGACTTCTACACATAGGGATATCATAAGGTTGCGAGTTCGAGCCTCGCCGTGGAGTCTATATTTTTGCTTGCGACAGTTTCACTCTATCAATGATCTAAACCATTTTTGGTGCCCACATTGCGTCCCTTCCACACACTGCCACTGCGATGCGTTGTTGCAAACCATTCACTATAGGGAAGGGCCCTGTATTGCCAGTATTAGAAATGCAGATGAGCAAGCTGTAGTCTTACTTCGCTTACCAATATTCCTTACCAAACCCCCTCCCCCTTTTCAGCACAAAAGTGCCAAAGAACACGAATAAGGCCACACACATACCTACACAGGCACACGTTCGCGACTTTGTCGAGCCAATGGTTGTAGCCTTTCGATTCTGTGCCCCTTCGAGGCTGACGCTCTACGGCTATCGGGAGCCATTAAAACGCATGCCGTCGGCGCAGTTGGTCAAGTGGGACGGCAAAGGAAACATGCAACGACAAAAGCTCTGGTACCATTGGCGGCAGCGACCGTTTGGCCGCCATATGGCAGCGACCTGTCGTCGGCTGACGCATGTAGACCGCGCGCGATGTTTCGACGGGGTTGAGAGCGCTATTGATATCGACAGTATTTGTAAGAAACGACACCCGTGGACATCTAAAGCGGGTCTCCAGGCTTCTGGGCGTCATCGTCTGGGGTGTGTCTGCGGGAGGTTGCCGACATCCAGCGGCACAGGACCCAATCATGGCGCAAGCCGAGTAGCATGGATGGTGTTGCAACGCAGACCTACAGTTGCTATTGAGCGGTCTAAATTGCATGACCGACACTGCAGTTTCTCAACGGTAGTTCACCATGCCTGCAATATCGAAGAGGGAAGATCTATAAAGTTGCTGGTTGACTCGCCCCTATGACTGTAGTCTCATTCCCTCGGCCTCACGAAGCATTCAGCTTATACACCGAGAATCTGACATCTGCCGATCTCCAACCTAGCCACAACACATCACTTCGATATCAAACATGTCTTCACTCAAGCCTATCACGCTCTATGGACATGGTAGGAACACAGGACACTTCATGGTAGCAATCATTGCTGACCTGCCTCGCAGCCGGACCCAATCCGTGGAAGGTCGTCATGATCCTGGAGGAACTGGGCGTCCCCTACGAGACGGTCAGCGTCCTCCCCCGCTGCCTGTGTCTGAGCCGTTCACATGATGAGCAACCTTCTGACGCGGGTCACAGGAAAACGTCGACTTCTCCGCCGTCAAGCAGGAGCCCTATACCCTCCTTAACCCGAACGGCCGTGTGCCCACCATTGTCGACCCCAACACAAACATTACGCTCTGGGAGTCTGGTGCCGTCATCGAGTACCTCGTCGAAACGTACGACAATGAGGAAAGGCTCAGCATCTCGAGCTTCCCCGAGAAGCACCACCTTCGCCAGTTCCTCCACTTCCAGGGCACGGGCCAGGGTCCCTACTTTGGCCAAGCTGTCTGGTTCGCCAAGTACCATCCCGAGGACCTTCCCTCGGCCAAGGAGCGGTACGTCGAGCAGACGGTGCGCGTTCTCTCGGTGCTCGACAAGCTACTGGAGGGAAAGGAGTATCTCGTCGGCGACAAGTGGTGAGTTTTGGCCTCAACGTCTTCTTGCGATCGTGCTCGCGAGGCTGCTCTGCAACGAACATGATGCTGATGAGGGCAGCACGTACGCCGACATTGCCTTTGTCAACTGGAACGCCGCGGCCGAGAACGTGATTCTCAAGCCAGATTGGGATGAGAAGGTGGAGAAGAAGTATCCCAACTTTGTGGCATGGCACCGGCGGGTTACGGAGAGGCCGATCATCAAGGACGTTCTGCAGAGGCAAGCAGCCGGTCGCTGAGGCGCTCAGCAAAGATCCAGCGTGGGCTGGCTGGCATCACCATTTTGATTTCCTTTGCATGAAACTGCGAAATTCTGGAGAACCTCTTCAATCGTAGCTGCACACACTTCAGCGAGGGCCAAGCAAGTATCGTCACTTAATCTAGCTACATCCCCCCCCCCCTCCATCCAAAAATATACCATGATCGTAATGCATCGAACCACTGTGGCTCGCAGCGGCCTTCTAGTTAGTCCTCCCACACGGCGGCCTTGGCCCGCTCAGCCTCCTCCTGCGCTCTCTTCTCTCGCTCCTTCTCAGCGTCGCGCCTCTTGCGCTCCTGCTCCCTGACGCTCTTCTCGTACGCTCGCTGCTCCTCGGTCATCTTGGGCGCCTTGACGCCCAGCGCGCCGGCAATGAGTCTCCGCGCCACAGCGTCCGTCTTCTCGGGCCGACGGCGTTCAGCGTCGGGAGACAGCGGGGAGCGCGGGCCGGGGCCGGGGCCCAAGCCGGCATCGGCGCTCATGGAGGCCCATTGGCGCGTGGTGCCGGAAGACTGGTGCGTTGGCGAGATGGGCGTCGGGGGCGGTGCCTGGGCGCCCGAGTTGACGGTAGGGGGTGCTGGTGTTTCCGAGTCGGAGGCCGAGTCTTCATCCTCCCACGAGTCGGCCACGGGCTGCTTTGCTTTGGGCTTTGACTTGTTGTCGAGGGTCAGCTTGGAGAGGCCATTAGATACAGAGGAGGAGGGCATGGCGAGGATATCGGCGGCGGGCGGAGGCGACTTCTGAGAAGTTCTGAGAAGGAGGATGAAGGGTACTTGAAAGAGGATGAAGAGTCCTTGGAGCAGGATGAAGAGGGGGATAAGGAGGAGGGGTATCCAAGTGAACCGTGAATAGAGTTAGGAGGCAACCTGGTAGTGAGAGGAGGCTGGTCGAGAGATGAAAGAGGGGATAACGCTAGGTCGTACTCTGATGAAGTCTGCTCAGAAAGCACTGGTCGGCATGTATGGATGGACGAATGTACCGTTATTGTCACTCGGACCCTTCCGACGTGCTCTGACCTGCTCTGAGCCACGGCATCTGCGCGTGTGAGGTGCACCTGCTGTCCTGCATTGTGGGGTCGCTACTGCTGCTCTCTTCCCCGCAGACGCACATTGGCACAGCGTCCGCTGGGATCCCTACAGCGTTGGTACTCGCTCGCATGACACTCAAACGTCCGAAGGGAACGAAGAGGGAGAGTGCATGTGAGTCTAACAAGTAAAAATGGGGTGATGCAATAGAAAAAGACGATACTGCTCAATTGTTGCAGCCGAGCAAATGGCCACTTTCGAGGCTCAGTCGGCAAGGTAGCTCTCCATCAGAGGTAGAAGGTACGTACGCAGGGCAGCCTCATGCCACCCTCCGCTAACCTCGCGCGGCTAGCTCACCCCCTTCATCCGAGGTTCACCCAGCCAGACTGCCAGTGTCGTCAAATTTTGGGGGATGCGCATCATCCACTTTGGCGGTATGATTAATAAAGCTCCGCGAAGAGCGACGAGCTTCCACCGACCAACAGGCACCAGGCACGGTCTACCCAGAAACGTAGACATCATCACCCACCCGACAGCGTCAATTGTACACTATTCCGCCTCCTCCCCTACTATTGCATCCACCACAGACGCACATCCCGCCGACGCGCCTTCCTCATCCCACCCTCCCGACTTCTCCACGTCCGAGGCTGCACAGTCACCATGGTGCTTCGGACGACCCTGCCGAGGCGCCTTACCCTCGTTCCTCAGAACGCCGCGAGACGGCTGCGAACACAACCTGCCCGAAGGTTATGGACCACAAATCCCGCGTGGCAATCCTCTGCCGCCGCCGCCGCCGCCGCCCCTGCCGTCGTCACCCAGAGCCGACGAGTGCCCACCTCATGCTCCTCTAATGCCCGACCACACACCCTCGCCGCCTTTTCCACATCATCACGCGCACTCAAAGAAGACAAGGACAAAGACCAAGGCTTCTTCGACCGCTCCGTCGAGTCCCTGTCCGAAGACGAGAAGAAGGCCAATCTAGAGAACCAACGCGACCTGGAAGACGAGCTGGCCGAGGCATCCAAGGGACCAGCATCAGGATCCGCCGCCGATGCCGCCGCTAAGAGCGAGGGTGCCGCCGATGGCAAGGCCGGCAGCGCGGCAGGCGGCTCCTCCGGCTCTTCGGGTGATGGATCTGGGTCTGGCTCCGGTGACGGTGGCCGCCGCGGCCGCAAGTCCGCCGAGCGCAGCCTGCAGAAGCCTGTCGTGCCCGACGTCTACCCCCAGGTCCTCGCCATCCCCATCGCGAAGCGACCTCTTTTCCCCGGATTCTACAAGGCCATCACCATCAAGGACCCCAACGTGGCTGCTGCCATTACCGAGATGATCAAGCGTGGCCAGCCATACGTTGGTGCCTTCCTCTTCAAGGACGAGAACGCCGACGAGGATGTCATTCGTAATCCCGACGACGTCTACGACACCGGTGTCTTCGCCCAGATCACAAGCGCCTTTCCGATGCACGGCGAGCAGGGCAGTCTGACCGCCATCCTATACCCTCACCGCCGAATTCGTCTCTCTAGCCTCCTGCCGCCCAACGTGAAGGAAGGCGATGCAGCCACTAAGGTGAGCGAGGCCAAGGTTGACCCCGTGGCCGCCACCCCGGAACCGATCCCCCAGAAGCCCGTTGAGGACGACGTTCAGACCGACAAGAAGGGCGACGTTGTTGCTTCCTTTGAGGAGAGCGCTGTCAGCCCGGCCAAGCCCGACGCAGTCGCCGAAAAGTACGAGCCTACCGCGTTCCTTAAGCGTTACGACGTTAGCCTCGTCAACGTCGAGAACCTGACCGAGGAACCCTACGATCCCAAGTCTGCCGTCATCCGTGCCGTCACGAACGAGATTGTCAACGTCTTCAAAGAGGTTGCCACCATGAACAGCCTCTTTCGCGATCAGATTTCCACCTTCTCCATGAGCCAGTCGACGGGCAACGTTACGTCCGAGCCCGCCAAGCTCGCCGACTTTGCTGCGGCGGTCTCGTCCGGCGAACAGGGTGAACTGCAAGAAGTCTTGTCGTCGCTCAACGTTGAGGAGCGCATGCAAAAGGCCCTGATCGTCCTCAAGAAGGAGCTCATGAATGCCCAGCTGCAGTCCAAGATCACCAAGGATGTCGAGAGCAAGATCACAAAGCGCCAGCGCGAATACTGGCTCATGGAGCAGATGAAGGGCATTCGCCGCGAGCTCGGACTCGAGTCGGATGGCAAGGATAAGCTCGTGGAAAAGTTCAAGGAGAAGGCCGACAAGCTGGCTATGCCCGACGCCGTCCGCAAGGTCTTTGACGACGAGATCAACAAGCTCGCTCATCTCGAGCCTGCCGCCTCCGAGTTCAACGTGACGCGGAACTACCTGGACTGGCTGACCCAGATCCCTTGGGGCCAACGCAGTGCCGAGAACTTTGGCATCAAAAATGCCATGTCAGTCCTCGATGAGGATCACTACGGCCTCAAAGATGTCAAGGACCGTATTCTCGAGTTCATCGCCGTCGGCAAGTTGCGCGGCACTGTCGAGGGTAAGATCCTCTGCTTCGTCGGCCCTCCCGGCGTTGGCAAAACGTCCATCGGCAAGTCCATCGCCCGCGCGCTGAACCGCCAGTACTACCGCTTCAGTGTCGGTGGCCTCACCGACGTTGCTGAGATCAAGGGCCACCGTCGAACCTACGTCGGTGCGCTGCCCGGCCGCATCATCCAAGCCTTGAAGAAGTGCCAGACGGAGAACCCCCTGATCCTCATTGACGAGATTGACAAGATTGGGCGCGGCTACCAGGGAGACCCTTCTTCGGCCCTGCTAGAGCTTCTCGACCCGGAGCAGAACAGCTCCTTCCTCGACCACTACATGGATGTGCCCGTCGATCTGTCCAAGGTTCTCTTCGTCTGCACTGCCAACATGACCGACACGATCCCCCGTCCCCTGCTCGACCGCATGGAGCTCATTCAGCTCTCCGGCTACGTTGCCGACGAGAAGATGGCCATCGCCGAGCGCTACCTGGCTCCCGCCGCCAAAGAGGCCGCTGGCCTGCAGAATGCCGACGTGACCCTCTCGGAGGAGGCTATTGAGGAGCTCATCAAGTCGTACGCCCGTGAGTCTGGCGTGCGCAACCTCAAGAAGCAGATTGAGAAGGTCTACCGCAAATCTGCCCTGAAAATTGTTCAGGACGTTGGTGAGGAGGTCCTCCCCGAGTCTGAGGCTCTGACCAGCGATGGCAAGGAGGCCCTCGAGGCCTCGGAGAAGAAGGCCGACGAGGCTGCTGACGCCGACCCCGTGCCCACCGAGAAGCCCCGTGTTCCCCTCAACGTGCCCGAATCGGTCCACGTCACCATCAACAAGGCCAACCTGACCGACTACGTCGGGCCGCCGGTCTTCACTTCCGACCGCCTGTACGAAGTTAACCCGGCTGGTGTAGCCATGGGCCTCGCGTGGACCCAGATGGGCGGTGCCGCCATGTACATCGAGTCGATCCTGCAGTCGGCCCTCAAGCCCAGCAGTCGGCCGTCCTTTGAGGTGACGGGCAACCTGCAGTCTGTCATGAAGGAGTCGTCTACAATCGCCTACTCGTTCGCCAAGTCCCTGATGGCTCGCGACTTCCCTGGCAACAACTTCTTCGACAAGGCCAAGCTGCACCTGCACGTCCCCGACGGCGCCGTCTCCAAGGACGGCCCCTCTGCCGGTATCACTATGGCCACGTCGCTGCTGTCGCTCGCCCTCGAGGCCAAGGTCGACCCCACCGTCGCCATGACGGGCGAGCTCACGCTGACGGGCAAGGTCCTGCGCATCGGCGGCCTACGCGAGAAGACGGTGGCCGCGCGCCGCGCCGGCTGCAAGATGATCATCTTCCCCAAGGACAACATGTCCGACTGGCTCGAGCTGCCAGAGGTGCGTTTTCTCTTAGCCCCCCCCTTCTCATTGCTCTTCCTCTTCCTCCCCCC